>NC_026147.1:3336804-3429938 GCF_000512975.1 Sesamum indicum
TGAGATCAAGAGAGAGGGCATGGGGAAGAGAACAAGAAAAGCAAAGGAGAAGGATGAGAGCAATGCGTGATGGCCGGCTAATTACTTCGGCCATGGCTGATGAATTACTGTGCATTTTGTGTCTAGTATTGAAAACGATGGGGGTAGAAGGATTAATTTATAGTAGTGAGTGAGAGATGGATGAGTTCATAGTTATCAAAATCCGTTGAAAAATTGAAAGTATATCCAATTGCAAAAAGAGGCGTTTCAGAGTAAAAGTTTTGTAGGACTCTTTTTGTATGCTTGAAATCTTAATTAGTTGAGGGCCGGATTTGAATATCTGTGTGAATTTCGATATATTGAAATCTATGATATAACTCCAAATCCAATGCTCATAATATTTATATAGGCTATATATAATATAATAAAGTAGAATCATTGAAATTATCCAGCTAAGGGAATATATGTGCAGACGTGGACAGCCCTTTATTCTGCCAAATGAAATTTAATAATTTTTTAGATAAAAGAATATATATATATAAATATGTTAGTATTTATCTAAAAGAATTTAATCAATATTATTTACATATATGCTTTTTTAAGTAAATTAAAATATATTTATCCAATATATGTATATTTATCTGATAGATAATATTGTCAAATAGTGTATTCACAAAAGAATTTGCATTTTTTAAAAAAATAATTAAAATAGAACTATAAATAACTTTTCTTAAGATATGAAAATAAGTAAGTAATAAATATATTTAAATTTAAATTTAAATTATTTAATAATTATAAGTGCAAAAGTATATTGAATACAAAACCAATCTAAATTATTTTGCTAACTATTTATCAAAAAAAAAAAGAGCAAATCTTTAGGATAAAACAAATAATGGTTCATTTATCTAAATTTAAATGAAAGATAAATAACAACATAATTTTTAAAGAGACTATAGAAATATGACAATCAAAGAACGCAGTATTGTGTGTTTAAAAAAATAACTAAGCAAATAAAAATTACAAATAATTCAAACTTTAAAAGGAAACAAGTAATTGATAAATAATTAAAAATTTAGGAATAAAATAATTAGTAAAAATAAAAATATCATAGTGTTATTTAATATTAAAATGAACTTTAATTAGGTTGTATCCCTAACTATATCTTAATGGGACATTTATCTACATTAAATAAAATAAAAGTTTGTTTTTACATGACAATAAAATTAAAAGAGACACCAACAAATTGTGGTTTATAAAAGAATAAAATAAAAATTGTAAATAAATTGAATATGATAATAAAAAATAAAAAGATATTAAAGATATAAAAATAAGTTTGAATTTTATATTGTATTAATTCTTAACCATTTAATTTGAATAACTTTTTATGCATGCGATTTTAGTATCGGTCCAAAGTTCTTGAATCTCGACGTTGGACTTGGGCTAATTGAGTAAAAACTCTTAAAAAAGAGAACTTGCAAAATAAAAGATTAGCACTCTGATGCTTAAGTTAGTTCCGGAATTAAGAATAGATGAATATAGAAACAAATTATGATGAGATTATGATAAAAAAGCAAATTCCATATGCAAGAGCATGAAAATTAGAGTAAGAAAGTAGTAGCAAGAAGAGTTTTAAAGTGTGTGGGGGGTTTCCGATGGGAGTACTCCCTGTATTTATAGAAGAAGAGTCGTTCTATAGCAAAAATCCGAGGAGGTGTATTTGGTGAAAAGGGAACCGAACATCTGGTGAAAAAGGCGGAATTTAGGTATATGACTCTTCCTTATCCGTTTCTTTAGCAACAAGTTCCCCGAACGAAGAGGGAGTCCTTCCTCGTGCAAACTCTTATCGGATGAGAAATTCCTTCAAGGTGTAGAGTCCAACTACGGCACTTCTCTTCTCCTCCTCTGATTTTGGCTTGGAGGGTCTCCGGATTGGGCCTCCTTTATACTTGGGCTAAGCATGATGATTTGGGCGGCCCGCCTCTCTCTTAGACTAGTGGACTTTTATTTAGGCTTAGCATTTCTTTTTTAATCTGACTTTTTTTGGGTTATATCCATCAAATTTATAAATCATTTGGATAAAATCAAATAATCTAAAATTTATTTAAATTAAATAAAAATAAAATATACTTTCTTACATGACAAAATAAAATTCGACACGGGAATATTCTAAAAAAGTTAATAAAATAAAAAGTCATAAATAGATTAAATTTTATAATGTAACAATGACTAATTGATAGAAAACTTAAAAATTTAATATGATAATAATCAAAAACAAAAACAAAATAAATGTTAGAAAAATAAATTTGAAGTATGCTACTTATTAATTTATATAAAAATTATAAATCTTTTAGATAAAGATAACTTATTATATATTTATCCAAATATAAATATAACAAACTTTTTGAAATTTTTGAACAAATTCAAATATATATATATATATATATGAAATTTAACTTTTTAAATGGATGGATCTATTTATTAAGCAAAAAATTTCAAAAATACTAAATATAATTTTTTTCACAACAGAAATCTTTACGTATAATTACATCAAATTTTAAAGTAAGAAGAGTAAGTTTTCCAGAAAAAATACCCAACCAAATATAAATGTATAATTAAAAACAATATAAAATAAAGATTTGAAAAAGAAACCAAACGGCCGAATATATTCTCTCCCATATATGATTCTTCCAATCTCCTTTCATTATATTGCAAAATTCTCAACAAACTTTTGGGAAGTCACAAGCATGATGGACTCATCACCCATAACGTGAACCGTATGTTTCCTTTTGCTCACCGCAATCACATACTATATACCGATCGAGGCTGTCATCTTCTTACACTTGGTATCATCACATTGCGGCAAATCAATTCAAGATTCACCAGTTTTTGTAGTGATACGTAAAAATCAAAGCAGCTATATCACTGGGAAAACAATGAGGCCCGCCGCACCACATCCGCCCTCAAAGCACGCAGAGCCGCGGCCAGGCGGTTCCGGAGAGCCCCTCCTCCTGCCAATCCCTGGCGGGCATCGGAAGAAAGTTGCGTCTGTCCGTGCGTGGCTGACGGTGGATTCCACGGGAGAAGCCCAGGTGGTGGAGGCCGGCAAACATGCCATCATGCGGAGGACAGGCCTGCCGGGCCGCGATCTCCGGATACTAGACCCGGTTTTGTCGTATCCCTCCACTGTTTTGGGTCGTGAGCGGGCCATCGTGGTTAATTTGGAGCATATAAAAGCGATAATCACTGCCCAAGAGGTGTTGTTTCTGAATTCAACAGACCCTTTAGTCACTCCTTTTGTTAAGAAGCTTCAAGGGATCTTCCGCCATCGTCAAGCTGAGAAGGCGCCTCAGGTTGCTCTCTCAAGAAAACTGATATTTACGAATGAGTAGATGATGAACTTCAACTGTTACTTCTTCTTTATCTGGAAAATTTTGAATGATATGAATTGAAATTTTTTAGGTTGTGATAATTGTTTCATTAATAGTGTGTTAGTAGATATAAGGATTTCATGCTTATGGTTTCTTATAATGTCTAATGTTGTTGCATATATGTATCAGCATCAATGTTTTGTGATGTTATCCTCTTTTTTCCTCAAGTGTTCCCACATTACTCTGTTTCACCAATTGTTTTTTTCTTGACCTTCTTTCGATTAATATCTGTAATTTGCATCAGTTACTTCTGATATGTGATCCAATGTTACTAGGTTCAATCTTATTGTATTAAAATGTTATATAATCTTATACACCAGTCACCAGTTTCTTTGAACTTATCTGATGAGATGATGCCATGGTATATAAGGAAGCTGGAGGGGATGGTAATAATGTGGAATGGGAAAATTCGTACAACTTGCAAGCGCCTCAACTGATGGCTGTTGCTGATCATCAAAGTTTTCCGAGTACAAATGAAGAGGGAAATGCAGATGGGGAGCAACAAGTCGCTGAGAATGCACATGGGCTGAAGCTTCTTCCATTTGAGTTTGTTGCACTGGAGGCATGTCTTGAGGCTGCTTGCAGTAGCTTGGACAACGAAGTATGCATTTCTTGTCCTACAGGTTCTACTCGTAAATTGCAATGTTTTTCTATTGTCTTGTCCTTATGGTTAATCTCAGATGTTGGTCGAAGTGAAGCTTTTGCTTGTTTCTATCTTACATTTAATTATTTATTGCTTTGCATCAATTTGAAACAAGGCAAAACGACTGGAGCAAGAAGCGCATCCAGCACTGGATAAGCTAACCTCTAAGATCAGCACTCTCAATTTAGAGCGCGTGCGGCAAATTAAAAGCCGCTTGGTTGCAATGGCTGGGCGTGTGCAAAAGGTTATCTTTTTCGGTTTTCCTATAATCCTGAAGTGTCTGCTGTTGCAACTTTATAGTCGTTTGGCTTTGGATGAGATTTTCTACTTGTTAATTGTTGTATTTGTCAGTATATGCCTTTCCTTGACTTGTATCTATGTTTTACATTTGTCTCCAGCCAAAGCAGTTGATTAATCTTTGGGTGCTCACTTGTTTGCACCATCTGAATCTTAATACTTTCTAATTACTTCCTTATTGCAGGTGAGGGATGAACTAGAGCATTTGCTTGACGATGATGATGATATGGCAGAGATGTATCTCACTGATAAGCTTGAGCTGCAGCAGCTTGAAAACTCTTCTGCTTCTTCTATAAATGAGCAAGATGGAATAGTCGAAGAAGTGGTTCCCCCCTATCTGGAGAATAGGCATGTGAAGCCTCTCGGCTACTTTAGTTTTGGGCATATGTAAATAATCTATTTAAAAAAGTTTACAGTAACATCCCTTGAAGTTATATTTAACAGTGTAATCTCTTGCGTAAAGTATAGTAGTCAGGATACATTGTAATCATTCAAAAATAAAAAATGTTCTTGTAATAACTCTATTCTCATCATGTAGGGCTCCTGTTGAAAACTTAATGGGATGTGGTGGGAATTCCTTTGTTTCTGATGCTGATATCCAGGAAACTGACGTCCAGCAGGAGCAGAACATCGGTGAATCTAATACTTTTAGAAGACACAGTCATCGTACTCATACTAGCATGCACAGTGCTACTAGCAAGAACCTTGATGTGGAGGAGCTTGAGATGATCTTGGAAGCGTACTTTGTGCAGATTGACGGCACACTGAATAAACTATCCACCGTACGTGCTATCACTCTTTCTTCATTGTCCTTGTGCCAATTATGTCTCGTTTAGGTGTAAAAGCGTGATGATAATTGGATGCTGAAAAGGAATAGAGTCTATTTATTTCTGATATATATTCTACTCGTGCATTTAAAGAGTAAGAAGCTAACTAAAGGTAGATACATCATTAACGCTTCAATTATTACTATATTTGCATAGATTAGTTAACCTCTTGTCTACACAATGTTAATTGATGCTGTCCTGATGCAATAATGCTTTATAGATGTCTTTTTTCATTCATCTGAGTTTCTTAAGCATCTAACAAAATGGGTAAATTACACTGACACCTCCCATGAGGCTAGGTATTAAGCAAGTACTCCCTTGGTAGTTCAAAATCATGCAAACCTCCAAGGTCTGCTTCATCCAACATTGACATTTTCTTTTCTTTTTTGTGTGGAAAGCTGAGGGAGTACGTTGACGACACCGAAGATTACATCAACATCATGTTGGACGACAAACAGAACCACCTTCTGCAGATGGGAGTCGTGTTATCCACAGCAACAGTCGTGGTGAGCGCTTTCGTGGCCTTGACTGGTGTTTTCGGTATGAACATAACAATCGAGTTGTTCGACAGTGACAAGGCTGGGATGCCTGAGTTCCTCTGGACAGTTGGGGGAGGCACAATGGGTTGTCTTTTCTTGTACATAGCCGCAATTGCATGGTGTAAACACAAACGGCTATTGGAATGAGTTCTTAGAAACTGTGTTCTTGAGATATTATTGCCTCTCACCGGCCCCTGCATTGTCCCGATAAAAATCTACCGTTCTGTGATAACTCAAAGGCAGAAACAATACGGTCGATCAATGTTCCTATCATTTGTTTCTCTGTTACCAAGTTCTTGGTCTGGATCATTGTTCATCTGTCCAACTATGAAGTGAGAGCTTTTCCTGAGTTCTTTGCCTGAATTTTGTCATCAGGAGTTTTTGTTGCCATGCTGCTTCCTTCCTTCTGGAGATTTACTCCATGTCGAATGAACGGAATAACAGGAAAAAATTATATGCACCGAGCGTGAAAAAATCAAATGGTGTGCAGTATATGACACTAAAATTCAGATTCATATATTATATTTACCTTTGATTGGTTTATTTATATAAACTATCTCTACATTTTTTGTAATTACAAAAATTATTCCCGACAATAAAAAACAGAGAAAGTTTGTACAATAATGTCAACGATTTTGGGCGGTTTATGTGTGATTTTTAAAAAGCGGGATTATTTGTGTAAATAATGTTGATGTTGCTTATGAGTGTATATGTAATTTTTTAAAAGACAGTATGGTTTCTGTAATTAGATCATAGATAAGGAGTGTAGATGCAATTATCTTATGTTTTCACACCTAATACATATAACAAATTTTTCAGAAATTTGACAGTATTTATAAGGCTTTATTATATGGTATGGTTTTCTGGAAATTCATATTATCATTAATTTGATAAAACTGTCAACTCTTTTTACTAATTCAACCAAGTTGATGTAAGTGCTGCTAAATTTTGGCTTCAAATTCCATTATTAAGATTTATGGTAAATTACGACAGTTATTTCTGAAATTTATCATAATTATAAATACATTTTTATTGTTTGAAAAATTACAAATATTCCCTAAAATTATTAGTCTTCTAACAAATACACCTCTACAATGAGCTGTTATAAGAACGTATTTGTTATACGATCATTAATTATAGAAAGTATTTATAATTTTTCGAACAATGAGAAGTATTTATAATTATGATAAATTTCAAAAAAGTCCGTTATATTTTACCTTAAGATTTAATATTAGGCTTATGAGAATTCATATTACTACTGATTTGATATAGTTGCATAATTATGGATGTAGGAATATAGAGATCGTGCCATGTAAACGCGACAAACACGGTATATATATCAAATATATGATACATTATTGTTTGAATATCGGATTCAATGCAATATAATTACTTTTTTTCTTGATTTTTAATTTTGTATCTTATATTATATATAAGTATCTCAAATTATATAATACAAATAATATTAATAAATTTGATGTAGGTAGTTATATATTAAAAATTTTAATTAAATAGTAGAATGAATACATTTAACTAATTTTTTTTTATTTTTTTAATGAGTAATATCAGTTTAGATTAAATATTTTAACATAGTTTTCAATCTAAATAAATTATATAATACGAAGAATATAATTAACTATTTTTTTATTTTTTCAATGGGTACTTTCAATTTAGATTTAAATTCTTAATAAAATAAATTATATAATACAAAAAATACATTTAATTATTTTTTTATTTTTTCAATAAGTAATATCAATTTAAATTGAAATACTCTAACTTAATTTTCGATCAAAAATAAATTACATAATATAAAGAATACATTCTTCTGATTTTTTATTTTTTTCAATTAGTAATGTATCATTTTTTTATTTAGGTACTTTAACATAGTTTTTCTTTATCTAAAATAAATTATATAATATGAAGAATATATTTAACATTTTTTTTTTCATATAGAGTTTGATATATACAAAATTGTTTAAAAATTTATATTTAATACCATAATTCTTTATAACTAGTATATATATAAGTATATAAATATATAAAAAAATACTTAAAAATAGTATCAATGAGGGTTCGATACAAAACTCAGAACCCACCATAGCCCCGACCGGTTTCATTTTATTGGCCTCGGCCTGCCCAACTTTCATACCAAATACTCGCTCCAACTAGGGGCGAGCCCCAACTCCGTTGCCATCTCTATCTGAGAGAGACTAACAGTGTCTCGTACATGATGTTATTGTTCGAGTTTGTGCTCGAATTTTTTTAAGCCCGAGTTTGAGCTCAACAAGATTTTATTGTTCGAGCTCAAGCTCGATTCATGTATAATGAGCTCAAGCTCAACAAGCCTACTAGATATATATATATATATATATATAATAAATTATTGATTAAGTTTGTTGATCTTATTATATAAATATATATGTAATAAAATGACAATAAAAATAATTAAAATTGTTCAACCATCATCATCATTATTATGATGATCTTTCGATTAATTCATTGAAATCACTAAATATTCTCTTTAGATTAATTCATAGAAATCACTAAATTTTGACATAAATTTATAAGTAGTAAAATAGAGTGCATAATTCATACTATGTATTTTGATATGAATATAAAACTCACAAATAGATATAAAAAATCATAAATTAATTATTAGGACTTGTCAATTTAAAAAAATATAAGAGATTACAAATAGATATTAAAATATAATATAAAATTTATATGTGTCATATTAAATAATTATTTTTTAAAAAAATATTAGAATTTACTAAATTATTGATTAAACTTGCTTTTGTATAAAGATGAAATGTATGAACAAAAGTACCATAGTTTATTATTATCTAAAATAAAATATATGGTATTGATTAATAATTATAATACATGATCAATTTTGAGTATAAAATTGATAAAGTATTGAATTTTGAATGGAACACATAAAAATTTTAAAAATAAAAATATATATAAAAAATTAAAAAAGTAGAAAAAAAGTCTCAAGCTATGAACAAATCAAGCTCAAAATCAAGCTCGTGAGCCGGCTCGACTCGTATGCCACCCCTATCCCACAATCCTTGAAATGAAAAAAATAAAATAAACCATCATTTTGCAACTTTTTTTAGAATAATTATATTTATACTCCTGATCTATGGTTTGTTTACAGGAGCAATCTTGTCTTTTAAATAATTACATATAGACCCATAAAAAAATATCGACATCATTTACACACATCACTTTCATTTTTAAAAAATTACGCATACACTTTCAAAAATGTCAATATTATTGCACAAGCTATCCCTGCTTTTGACTATCAAAAATGGCTTCTATAATTGTGCAAAAAATAAGAACGTATTCGTATAAAAATACCATAGATCAAAGGATGTAAATGTAAATATCCCCGTTTTTTTAAAAAAATCGAAATAGGTTCTCTCAACTTCTCATTTTAGGACTTGAACCTATAATCTATCTTTAATAAGAATAAAGTGTCATAATTAGGCAATTTGATTGTTTCTCATATTTTGCAATTTAACCCTTTTAAGGATTGAAAATCCAGATTAAAATTGACCTTCCAACTGTAAAAACAGACCCATTCGATAATCAAAATTAGTTTAAGGGAGAATGTCCCTTTCTTTATTCCATTCTTTTCAAATTTGTTGGATTTGGTGTCCTATTTTTTTGCTACTTTTGATCTATTATTTATTTACACAAATCACTCATATTTTTTGCATAATAATAAAAATCACCCCAAAGAGCCAAAAAGAATGAGTAGTTTTCTTAATGATATGTTGATATTCTTGAGAGGTGTATGTGTAATTTTTTAAAAAAAGTATAATGATTTGTTTAAATGACGTTAATATATGGATGTATGTATAATTATTCAAAAAAAATATGAATAATTTATATAAATTTAATTATCTCTAAAATATATAATTCCAGTTATAAAGAGTCAAAGAAAAAAGAGAAACTAATAAGAAATCCATGTGGGGATGTTGGTAGGCTGCTCCTCTAGATTCAAATATAACATGATTAAGCTCAATATACAACAAATAATTAGTCCAATAAGAGAGGGTCCATCCAATAATTTTGTGTATGTCTTTTGGTGTATTAAGCACATTACAAAAATGTGCAGTGTTGGAATTTTGTCAATAGAGACTATATATATACATATGTATATATATATATATAAGCATTTCAAAAACTAGAATTACATCATTGATAATTAAATACCCATAATTCATTTTCCATGTCATCACTTTATATGTGTATGGGTACATTGTTTTTACTTGATAAATAATTTGTAGTTGTAATGATAATTTAACAAGTATAAACTAACAACACTGTACTGCGGCCTAATAACAAATTTGGGATCGTTGAACAAGAGTTTCTTCTTCCCCCAACAGATTGTGGATTTTGCTAGGAGCTATTTGTTTGCATTTTCGTGCAGAACTCCGCTCAGTTTCCTCCACGTCCAATTCAGCATCATTTGTGGGAGGCTCCGCAGGAAGATCATAATAAAATCAACTTTGATGGTGCACTTCTGGAAGAGGGGGAATTCGGTTGGACTAGGGGTGGTGGTGCGGAACTCCCGTGGTGTTTGCTTGGCATGACTTTCACTTCGCATTAGCAAAATAGGCCCAATACTTTTAACGCAAACTTTTGCAGCATGCGAAGCAACCCTCTTGGCTTGTCGCAGATCCTGGCAAAAGGTGACAACCGAAGGAGATTGTGCTACACTTATCTCCAATCTCTCCCTTGGTTTTTCTGACCGCTCTATTTTTTATCCTTAAGTTTTAGGTACTGTAGTGTTTCCAGCTCAAATGGAGTCTGCCTCCTCTCTTCTGTTTCCAGGTCAGGCAACTCTGTTGCACATGTGTTGTCCCGAGTTGCTCTTAACCTTGAAGAGGACTCTTTTAATATACCCTTGAGGCGAACGATTGTTGCTTGACGAATTTGTCAATTAATCTATTAATTAATTAACTCCAAAAAAAAAAAATGATTGGTTGGATACAAAAGTTTGGACATACTAGAATTGGGTGCGGAATGTTAAGTGTTGGGCCAGCTCATTCACATACTGGGCCTGGGGGCTATTTCTGGAAATTGACATGATACTTACAAGTTATTTACTAAATGAAAAAACAATGTATTAATTAATACACATAAATTGATGACATAAAAAAATAAAAAGAAGAAGTCCCGAAATTAGATTAAAATTAATGCATTATGTGTACTTAATTGTTAGCCCTATAATTACAATCCTATTTAAAATGTCAACTTCTAATATACACCCCATAATATATATATATATATATATATAGGCATAAATAAATTTTTAGTCTCATAATTTTAGACATTTGGAGTTTTTATTTTTTAGCTTTTTAGAATAGCATTTTTTTCACGTATCTTTTTTATATAATTTTAGTATTTTTTTTGTGAAAATAATGCATGTATCTCCCACACGACATTTTAAAATTAGGGCTTTTGTTCATATTGGCTCATTTCTGCTAGTATTTTTGCCCTTTAACTTTCTAAGGGAGTAGTTTGGTCCTATATCGTTTTACTTTTAGCGATTTCAGTCCTTTCGTTTTTGCCGGAGTTCACCCTTATCACGGGTGGTGGTAAACTCCAACGAAACAAAAAGACCGAAATTGCGAAAATTAAGATAAAATATTACCTTAGAAAAATAAAAAGTATGTAAGTTAAGGATCAAAAATGTTTTTATTTATATATAGAGAGGGGGGGAGGGGGAAGAGACAGTGAGACAAAAGTTAAGTCAACTGATTAGAGATGAATCCAAAGACCAAAACATGATTGTTCACTTGCTTGCATGTGGAATTATTAGGGTTTTATTTCATGACAATATTTATATATAGTTTATATTATATTTAAAATTTTAATTTAGGTAATTAGGGATAGTTTATTGCACTTTAATAATTGATATAGATATGATGAGTGTGATAAGAAAGACAATAAATGGAGGCACATGCAGTGAAAGAATTAATGTCTGGAAATGTATGTGTCTGAAAACCCTAATCATCATAACAAACATATATCTTTGTCCTCTGCAGTTGCTTCATTTGGTTGGATCAAGAATTTGTTCTTCCTCCATGTTATCTGCCTTCCTACATCCCACCAAACTCCACATGCTTGGTTTCCAAATTTTTAACTAATAATGCCCACATATGTTTCTTACAATACTCCTACTATGTATATATATATATAGCCGATGAAGTCTAGTTTAATTGACGAAATTGAGACCATCATGAATTCGAACCCCGCCTTATGCGTGGGATGTTGTTTCCAATGAATAGTAGGTGTTGGTTATATTTAGTTTATTTGACATTATTGATCAGAGTATGATAGTTGTAATGGTCTTTGTTACACATTGATATCCGACAGGTATGATTGTAATTAATTTATTTCAATTAATAATAATTTATTGTTCTTACTTCAAATGTATATATATACATACATACAATATATAACTGAGATCGCATTCGATTGACGAAAAAAATTGCTACATATGTATACATGACGGCAAATTAGAAATTGCAGTAGATCAACACTATTAATCATGGTCAAACAAAATCGATGCTAAAACTTAAAATTTTTATCCTGCTTAATCAATATTTGTCATGATTTTAGCTATGGTATAGTGTTTGACCTCACTTACAGAACAACGGTTAATGATTGTTGCGAAGCTGTAGTTAATTTGTATTCACTATGATTTTTTTATTTTTACCACAGTAATTAACTGTAGCGAAAATTCAGTGATTACATCTTATTAAGGGACTGCTTTGGGCTGAATTTATTTAAAAAATTTATAAATTCATATATCTTATGAAATATATTTATGTAAGCTTATAAGATGCGAGATTTTATTTAAAAATGAACTCCGAGGTGTTTTTTAATAAAATAATTTTAAAAATAACTTAAATATAAAATTCCAAACATCTCATTATAAGAATACTTTAAAGAGCTTGTAATAAGCTCATCCCTCTAAATCATATGACAAGTGCAGTGCAGTTACTACGTAATTAACGTATAATATTATAAAAATATTGATAAATCACATTATACATGTAATAATTTTTGCTTAATTATTTGTTTTGATATTGAAAATTTTCACTACAACATATTTCTTTTTCATACTTATAAGGAAAGTAATATTATATATGTGTAGTATTATTGAAGATGTAAAAGTATGCTACTTGTAGTGTGGAGTGGACCCATAACTAATATGATTGGATGTGTTGTATATGTCTATGTACCAAGTACCAAAAATGTCATAATTCCCATGAGACAAGTCTAGTGATATTAATCTCGGACATGAGTTATCATCTGTATATTGCAACAATTCTGAGTGACAATATATACATGCACACAGTTTAATTGTCTGAACAAGTGGGGTAAAGCTAAACTCTTAGACAAGAATACTGCACAATAATTGATTATCTCCCATAAATTATTACGGCTTAAAATTTATAGTAAATCAATAATATTTATTGGGTTTAAATGTAATTTACTCTCGTTTAATATGTGAAATAAGCAAATACCTCCTGTAAAAAATATAGCAAATTATTCATCTGTGTTTCATAAGATGAAGCAAATTACTCCCTATCGATGGTTTAGATGGGGGGTAATTTGCTTTTTTTTTTCAAAACATAGGGGGTAATTTGTTATTTTATTTTTCATAGAGTTTTTTTTGCTTATTTCTCATATCACTGGGGGTAAATTGCATTTTTTTTCCGTATTTATTGTTAAGATAGAATCGACACCTTAAAAAATTGTAATTTTAGTCCTATACATAGAAGCATGGCATTTCAGTCCAGTACGAATTAGTTTTCATAATTTAGTTCTATAATTTTATAATTTTGACAATTTTAGTCATTTTCTGACTAATTTGGCCGAAAGTCCTATGAATAAATTCATACAGGATAAAAAATGTCAACTCCCCTAAGTTATAAGACTAAAAATGTCGACGCCTCCTAAGTTACAGAACTAAAATTATAATTTAATCGAGTCGTGTATAAGCCATATACAATTTTCCAGCCAAATTGGCTGAAAATGATGAAAATTGTCAAATTTTTAAAGTTGTAGGACTAAAATTGTATTTTTTTTTTCAATAGGTACGAAAAGTTAAATTTTAACTATGATTAATCAAGATTCATATTTGGAATCTCACACTACAAGTGGCAGAATTACAAGAACGCCCTTGAGGAAATTGGGAAAGGACTAAACATTATAGGATTAAAATTAATTAAAATAATCTTATAATAAGAACATTTTTTGGTGCATATAATTAAAGTTGATGAATACCTTGAAAATGGGAAACATAAAAGATAGGGAATTTATTATGATTACATCCTTGCCCATTTGATTAACGCTTTCTTCATTACATTATCATCATCCCATAAAAAACATATTACTTCTTCAAACTCCACAATTACCTTAAAAGTGCTTCTACACCACGCGATTTATCAATAAATATTTTAATATAGAGACAACATTAATAATAAAGGTTAAATCGCTTTTGTCTAAACCTTTATTGATGATTTAAAATGTCATTTTTGCCCTCCAACGTCTGTCCACCCGACACCGATACCTCCAACCACCCCAACCTAATTTTTATTTTATTCATTTTCATTCCTTTTTTTTTGGGAAATGTGGGAATACAATTTGGTGGTAAATTAGCAAATTTTAAAAATATAGGGTAGATAAATAAAGAGATAATTACATTCTCCTATCCTGAAATTTGGTATAATTATACGTAGACTTCTTGTGGTTTAAAAAATTACATTTAGTACACATGAAGCTTGAATAAGTCCTTCCGTTAGTCAAAATTCAACGAATTTGTTGATATTAACAAAAAGTTCAGATAAAAATCCATATTTACCTTTCCCCATTGGCTTATTATTGATTTATTACAGGTCAAGTAATCTTTATATGACCAAATTACCCCCATATGTCTTCACACGCTAATGTATGTGCGGAGGTATATCTTCACCGTTATAGGGGTAGTTTAGTCATAATAAATTATTTGACCTGTAACAAGTCAGTAATAAGTCTTCAGTTTTTTTATGATTATCAGCAAATTTGGTGAATTTTTACAATTGGAGGAACCTATTTGTTAAATAAAAAATTCAGGAATATAAAATATAATTTTTAAAATTATAAAAATTTTACGTATAATTACGCAAAATCTCACATGATTGATTGGAGTGTAATTATCCCATTTATAAATGATAGTAAGGTTGGTAAAAGAGGTTGAGAGAGAGTGAGATGGGGCAACTGAATGGCATTTATATCCCAACTGTCTGCCTACTTGAAAGCACTTATCCTGACAACATATGTAAGAGGGTTTTGGACATTATATTTCGTTTATCATGATATCGATTTACGGCAGGTCAAATAAATTATCTATAACCAAATTATCTTTATAACAGTAAAGATATATCTCCTTTATTAACGCGTGAAGATAATAATTTGGTCAGAAAAATATTTATTTGATCTGCAATAAGTCGCAATAAATCAATCGATAAGAGATATACATATTTTTTTTAATTCAAAACTTTTACTACTAATATCAACAAGTTTGGTGGGTTTTGACTATTGAATAGATCTATTTATTATACAAAAACAAACGTCATGAGTACTAAATATAATTTCTCAAATTACAGAAAATTTGCGTGTAATTACACCAAAATTCAGGATATCACATCCTAAACAAAACCTAACCTAATCATGTGGAGGTAATCAATAATAAATTAAAAAAAAAAAAAACTTTAAGCAGCATGATGAATGGTATTAAATTGTGATCATAATTTCCCAAGCAGACAGTTTAGGTAGCTGAATTAACGGCTTTAACTGCCCAATTATTAAGTTAAAAACTTTTCACTCCTTGTCACATTAAATTCCTGACCCTGTAATAATAGGACCACATCATTTCTCGTGACTATCTTCAACTTTTGGACATCTACACATACACAATCACACCATAGGTAATAAATCCATTATTCCAACCTATTATTTAAATATTGGTAATTAAAGTAAGAAACGGAACCCATAAATAAATTCGAGTCCTGTCAAATAAGTGGGGTATTTGTTTCAATACTTTATATAGATTTGTTGTAATTTATTCATTTTTTTTTTTGTTATATTGATGTATTGATTGAATCGATATACTGTTTAATTTATTAAAATATTGATGTATTCATGAGTTTCGAGAAAAAAATAGGGGTAGTAAAAGTAAAAGTTATGGGCTGAAATAAAAAAAAAAATTTGAATTCACTCGAATAAAAGTAATAGTTATATTAGAGTGAAAGTAAAAAGACGATGGCTGAAGAAATTAACTCTATCTTTGTCTGAAGATGAGCGAAAAAGTGAAAGTAGAAGGTTCGGAAAAATATAAAAAAAAAATAATTGCAGAAATGTTTTATTATATTTGCCGCACTTATATATTTATGAAAAATAGAACTTTTTGTTAAAAAAATGGTGAATTTTGTAAAATAGAGTAAATTGATAGTTTTATTCCGACGATGTTTTATTATATACAAAAGTAAGAAAAAAGGATGGAATATCTAATTTCTTTCAAATAATATCGAGTATTTTAAGAAAAATATGTTATTTGCGAAGACTGATAATTCATTACACGTTCAATCAACAAAATAGGTAAAAAATGCAATATGCAAGAAAAAGGGGTGGTAAATGGTAAATAGTGGAAATTGCTAGTTTGTAGATAATGATGTAAAATTGAAATATTTGATGCAACAAAATCTGAAAATTTGGAGGTATTGAGAATGTCCAAACTTTGAAGTCACGGAGTAAATATAGGAAAATGAGGTTAGGGGCCTTGTTGCTATTTAATTCACCCAAGACAAGAAGAGTTCACATGCATGGCCCCTTCACCCTAATTAGGGTTTACTACCACACATCTTTCAATTTCAAAATAAGAGCTCAAATTTTTTAAAACGAGCAAACGTTAGGTTTGTTGGGAAGTCATCAACTATAACCTTTCGATATTTATTTAAGTTAATCGAGTACAAGATCGAGATAAAATTCAAGTATATATAATTATCTCTCAAAAAACGGCGTGTCTTGACTGTAGGTGGTTTTTGGTATATTTATAAGGTCAGATGTCCATTTTTGTAAGGATCCATGTGTTATAATCTTCATCTTCCAAGTATTGAGGAATCGAGGATGGTGGAGTCGAGCCGCCTGGCTCGACAAAAAAAGTGGACAAATCTTAGGTCCTGTTTAGAAATTTTAAAATTTTATTGAGGATATTTTTGTCTTTTAAAGGCAGCCTTCTTTTTTTACCCACATCATCTATATCTATACTAATATATAAGAGAAGATCTTTTTCTCTCGTATACGGCGGTTATGACACAAATACGACACCAATTTTATTGTTATGTCGATAATACCCTCAAGTTTATTTTCTTTGTTGCTTGTTTTCTTTCTTTCTTTTATTCTTTTATGAAATGTGATGTGTTCGTTTATATATATATATATATATATATTCTCTTTTGGAGTAGTACATTAGTTAATTATTTATTCACTAAATAAGACAAATGCCACTTAGAGCATCCAACTATTTCTTATTTCTTAATTAACTCAACTATAGAGTAAAACAAAACCAGCCCATAATAATTATTTGTCCTTAATGACATTTTTGTATAATTAATACCATTTAATACATGAGTGCGAGGAGTGAGAAACTTTTTATTCCAATTCTAATATAATATATTTTATTTTATTTTGGATAAATTAAAATCCGCCTTCACAATGTTTGCCACAATTATAATTATACCTCGTTATTTGAAAAATTACGAACACCCTCTAATATTAATAATTATCTAATAAATAGCCTTTTATGACAGCTTATTGTAGGGGATATTTGTTAGATATTTCTTAATTTCAATTGGGTATTTTTTTCAAACAGTGATAACGTATTTATAATTATAACAAATCTCGTAGAAGTCTGTTTTAACTTACTACGCACCATACCAAATCTTTGCTTAAATAAAATAAACAGTGTAATTTATATATATATATATATATATTTGTAATATGTGGCATATCTTACATGTGTGCAAATTTTATAATACTATCCTAAGGTAACTGTTAATTCGAATAAGAGAAACTTTGTTATAACCATTTATGTACATTCAATGTACTCTACGAATAGAGAAATACTTAATGTTTAAAATAAATTATATATAAAAAAATAAATTAATATTAACCTTATAAGAAAAAGGTGACAAAGAAAAGCATAAAATTAAAAAAAAATAGCTATAAAAAATTATAGATATTATTTGAATTTGTATATAATGAAATTAGGTGAAATAATGAAAAATAGAAAAATATGAAGAAGGGTAGAGGAGCAGTTGAAGAAAGAGAGGGAAAAGTAGGCGGGGAAATGGGCTAATACAACATGTATGATAACTGTACATCTGACGGCGACGTTTTGATGCTTGTTCCAGTAATTAATTTCACTTCACAATCAATTTTATTTTATTTTATTTTTCACACACTACCCTCATTTCCCAATATATATATATACACATTTATGAGTGTATGTCTATATATATGCAAGTCCTCTGAAGCTTCTGCCACCACCGCTATGCTGCCGCCTGTCCCGGCGGCGCTACCTTCTCCATCCTAAGCTTAGGCTCCATTGCCTGACATTCTTTGATCTTTGTGGTGTTTTTTGTAATTGTAAAGGGAATGTCGGGTTCCAACACCAGTAAGCAGGCGCAGGCGCAGGCGCGCGACCTGAAGCAGCGGGTGCTCACGTGCCTCCATAAGCTCTCCGACCGGGATACACACACCGCTGCGGCGGCGGAGCTGGAATCCATAGCAAAAACCCTTTCAGCTGATGCTCTCCCTCCGTTCCTGTCGTCCATCTCGGCCACTGACTCGTCGGACAAATCCCCGGTGAGGCGCCAATGCATCCGCCTCATCTCGGTTCTCTCCGAACACCATGGGAACTCCCTCTCGCCCCATCTTTCCAAGCTCCTTTCCGCCGTCGTCCGCCGTTTGCGCGACCCGGACTCGTCCGTGCGCTCGGCCTGTGTGGCCGCCTCGCTGTCCCTCTCCTCACAGCTCACTTCTCCTCCATTCACCTCTATCACTAAGCCGTTTCTCGAATCTCTCTTCACTGAGCAGGACTGCAACACCCAAAACGGCGCCGCGTTATGCTTGGCGGCAGTAATCGAGGGATCGAGAAATCCGGACGTGGGGAGCTTGAGAAAGCTGTTGCCGAGGCTCGAGAAATTGGCGAAATGTGAGAGTTTCAAGGCGAAGGCGGCGCTTTTGGCGTTGATGGCAAGTGTTGTGGGAGTGAAGGGAGTGTTGAACGGCGGTGGGAAGAATGCGATCAAAAATCTGGTCATGTGTTTGATGGAGTTCTTGAGTAGCGAAGATTGGGCGGCGAGGAAGGCTGCCGCCGAGGCGTTCATAAAGATCGCCGCCGTCGAGAGAAATGGGTTGTCAGAGCATAAGGCTTCTTGCTTGAAGACATTTGAGGCTAAGCGATTTGACAAGGTCCGACACTTCTGGATTAAGCTGGAATTGAGTTGAATTTATTGACTTTATCATCATATATGTAATTTCTAGGTTTCTTGGTATGATCTGTGTGTGAATTGATGGAATGTGGGTTGATTTGATCAGGTTAAAGCTACGAGGGAGATGATGAATCAGATGATAGAGGCATGGAAAGAGATTCCAGATCTACCTGATGAGGTCTCACCACCACCTGAATCACAGACATCATCTAAAGGTATGATGAAATTCAACTTTGTTTATCTTTCCTTCACTAATTCATGCTAAATGGTGCCATTGTTCTACTTATGAATTGCTTGAGATTTCAGTTTCGGAATTCGTGATCCAGATTATCCAGACAGGATTTCCAGTCTATATTTCCTCAAAAGAACATAAATGGAATCGATAAAAACGTGTCGATTCTGATTCTGTTCATCCTGCTTTCCACTTTAGTTCAGTTGATCATCCTTTTGTAGCAACTTATATTCTATTTTTCCTGTGACTTTCGATTTAGACCATGAAATAGTCCTCATTAAACAATCAATGTCTGCTCCGGAAATGGTAACTATGAATTGATTCTTGATTTGTTCTATGATGTTAAGTTGTTTCAATTGCTTTTGGTTATAATACTTCCCTCGTATTCTATATTTGCCGACACTAATTTCTGTTTATTTAAGGATTGGACATCAGACAACATTTTTCCCCTCACTGTTCCTAACTTCTTTAATTTAATCATTTTGTTACCTTTTGCTTTGGGCACAGAAAATGCAAGTGATGGACGTTATCCTCCTCGCCCGGCTGCTTCTTTTGCTCTTCAAGTGAAGAAAAGTAGCCCTCTTGAAAACCAAGCTAGCAGGACACCATTCGCTGACGGCTCTCCCGCCTCCACAGCCCGGAGAAGAAGCTCTCTAAGTGGTAGTGAAAACAGAACAGGTCCAGCACTGTTCAGGAAGTTGGACCGAAAGAAACCCTCCAACTTGAAAGTTGAAAACGCTGCTCCTACCGATTCTTGTGGCACAGTGGTTTCAGAAGGTGCCAGATTGGATGGAGACGAGAGAGTTGTGGAAACAGGAGAGGAGGAGAGGAAACAGGCTGCAAAGCCAGAGATCAGGAGGGCCCTATTCGACGAGAACTATGAGAAAAAGAAGCTTGGTTTGCCTAAAAGTGGCTCTCGGGTGGTTCCAGCCGGTGAGGCCAGTGTTGTAGTTAGTAATGAAACTGCAGATATATGTAGGAACCAGAGTGACTGTGATGATCTGTCTCTGATCAGGAAGCAACTTGTTCAGATTGAAAATCAGCAGTCTAATTTGTTAGACCTTCTCCAGGTACTCAGCTTTGTTGTAAATATACTAGAATCCTTCATATCTGTTAAGAGGCATCCTTCTTACAGAAATTCATGTTTCACCAAAATTCACACTATTGTCTGTCTCTGCCTTCTTGTTTTACATACAGGCAAATTTTTCTCCTAATCATTGTTGAAGTAAAGTCCAATCCTACAGTCTGGGGTCAATTTGTAATTTGTAATACTTTACATACGCCTACAGGGTTAATAGGTGGCCATCTTACTTATAACCTAATAATAGAAATTTGATTGACCGTGATGTAAGCGGCATACTTTGAAAGTGTTGGATTTCTCTTGTTTCTCGTACACGTTCCACAATCTCTTTTGTATTTTCCTGACAACGAGGTGTTTGTTATTCTAGTATATGAAGAAATATAACCTGACCATTGTTTATACTGTCTAACCCAGAGGTTTATCGGGAGCTCACAGAACGGTATTCATTCTCTGGAGGCACGAGTGCATGGTCTAGAAGTGGCTTTGGATGAAATCTCATTTGATTTAGCAATCTCCACCGGAAGAATGTCAGCTAATGATGCTCTGTGTTGCAAGCTACCTGGTACTGATTTCTTGAGCTCTAAGCTCTGGAGAAAAACAGAAGCTCGGCCTTATTCAACTTCTCGATTACCTGCTGCTTCTGGAACCCCATCAGTGGATGCAAGCATCCCCAGCAAAAATGGACATGCTGAAGGGTTTCGGTTGCAAAATCAAACGTATCAGTTCCGTGGTGGTCATGGGCTTATCAAGAACCCATTGGCTGAAATCCCCAGAGGCTCCCAGGGGGTTTCAGAAGTTTCATCAAGTGGACTTGTAAAGAACGTTGCCGTTTAAGTCAGTAGGGGCTGTACAGCTGTCAAGATGTTTCCAGGTATCCTCTGATCTAACCTAGAATATTGGGTTGGATAAGGAGTTTGTTCTTTTTGCATAACTCATAGAATGTTGAAGTACTAATTGAGTTGACATGAATCATTAGACATCCTCAGTTTCCAATTCCTTGAATTTGTACACATCTTCTATGCAGGCTATGGTATGATGCTGATGCATAAGAAGGAAATTTGGACATCCTTCTTACCGTCAACTGCTATTGCAGTCGGAGATTACTAAGAGGAACCTTAATAGAACCTGCACTGTGTGCTTCTTCGCATAACATGCTGTAAGAACGGGAAAGGAAAGAATTCAGACTGGTATTTGGTGGAAGTCATCGTCAGGGGAAAGACGACTACTCTTTCCAGCAGGCAGGCTTGAAGACTTAAGGATATCATACTAAGAGGATTTGTCTTGTCTTCCATTTTTCTAAGTACTAAGAATCAATCTTGTCTCATTCTTTCTCGAGTTGAGATTGCTTCCTTATGAATGATAGCTGAGGGTGTGAATGATGGTAATCTACATGTATATCTATTATGGGTGTCAATGACCACATCTATCACCAACATAATTAACCAAATATCAACACACTCCAGTCAACTAAATTACTTTTTAAACCAAATTTAGCCCCACAATTGTATAATTAATTTAAAAATAATATTAATCTTACAAAAAGTCTTATCCATATTACATATTTCATGATTGATTATGTAAATCTAAATTCATTTTTAAAATCAACAAAAATATTAAAATAATAAATAATTATGATGAGATGAAAACTATAAATTTTAATTTTTTTTAATCCAAATATGGTTTTAACATAATTGAATTTTAAAAATAATATGGAACAGTGTGTAAACAACACAAAAAAAACAATTATATTTGTACTCGAAATAAATATTTTGACACTATTTAATCCCGCGGCAAAACTGACACTTCATAATTTACATAAAAGGGTATATTACAATAAATTCTCATTAGATTTATCATAATTTTAGATAATCGTTAATCATTTGAAAAATAACAAATATCTTCTTGAAATTAATGATCAACTAATAAATACCCCTACAATGGACTGTGCCAACAAGGTATTTGTTAAGCATTCACTAATATTAATAGAATTATGGTATATACGTCAATTAAATTTGTATTTTGAGTGTAAATATATTTTTTTTTTATGTCGCTTGGCATTTCAATTATATCATAAATGTGATAAAAACTATAAAATCGTATCGTACTTGTTATTCATCTAATTAAGATAATTAAATAATTTTTAAATTCCTGATTTTGAAATGGGATTAATTTTTTAATTTAGATATATGCACATTTGCATAATCATTTATAAAATTATTAATCTAAATGCCATAATCATTTTTTAAAATTAATTATTCTATAATCAATTTTCTCATAACTAGTTACACATATTTAGGTCCAGGCTCCTTAAATTTGAAATAAGATTTAGGATTAATTACACTTAGATCCCTATAAAAGTACAGAATTATACTTTTCTTTAAAAAACCTTTTAAAACTATACTTGCACAACTACAAGAATTCTCTGCTTACAACTATATCCCTTCCGTTAAGGTTTCGACGAAACATAGTGAACTAAGCGAAAAAAAAAAAAAAAAAACATAAATTTTTAATTTTACATTTCATTCAACATTACATATAAAAATTATGAACAATATAGCTAAAATTTTCATTCATAAGCTATTTTTTTTATCAATGGTGATAATTAGGAGTAAATATTTTTACAATTATACCGACTTTATGTCTATAGTGCATTAATATCTCCTTATAAGTATAAAAATATTATTAAATTATTTTTGTTAATAAATGATGTGGAATGCTGAATTAGAGGTAAACTTAAAAATTTACACAATTTGTTTTTTGGTTATTGAATGTCAGCATTGTAAACGGAAAATTCTCCAATAATGGCAATTATAGTTCTGAAATTCTCTGAAAATATATATATATATATATTTTCATATTTAAAAAGGGTCTAAGTGTAATTAACTATAATATTTATTCTTGAGAAGGCTCTATCCCGTTGAAAAGTCCCACTTCCAAAGAAAATTTGCATACTAATCCGCTAAAAACAAACTTTTCAAACACCTTTCTAGACCTCATCATTGCCAAGTAAAAGAAGTCGTAAGTGCCCAAATCATTTCGTCTTTTGTACTGGTCAAAACTTACCCAAAAAAAATTCCGCTACCTTAGGGCCGTTATTATGGCGTCATGCACCGGGGCTTCAAATGCCGGCTCTCCTGTTATTAGACCAAGATCATTAGGTCACCAACTTCATTGACCTTCCGACAGTGGGCAGGCGCCAGCCCACATACATGGTCTTATGACTTTACAGAGACCTATGTTTTCGGTAAACAATCCGCCGAGCCTGGTCACTATGACCACTTTTAAGCACCTGCAACTGCAGCCCGTTAACAAACAGAAACCTCTGCTCCAATCAAGAAGAGATTGTCAAGCAGTTTCAATGGCTATTTGGCAACAAATATGATTTCCAGTGATATGTATATTAGTGAAATTCTATTTCAAGAATTATTTTTTTCCTCACAGAAATTATTTTTACAACATATATATATTCTTTGGAATGAAAATAAATATACAAACATTTTTTAAATATGTGTATAAATTCTTATGGTGAATTTTAGCTATTTCTATTGAGTTTTCGAATACCTTCTTATTATTTTAAAAAATTACAAATATCCCCTTTAAATGAAAAGTGATTATATCGTTCTTAGACAGCCGGTGAGAATTATTAATTTATTTTAGTGATTCTTTTGTAGAAAAATTAAATAAATATAAAAACAATTTGGGGGTGGATAAAATATATAATTCATAGAGCATATTAGTCCCTAACAATATTTTAAAAAATCATGGAAAACATATAAAATTATAAATCATCATCCAAAAGGGCAATTTTGATGAAAATTTGATGAAAACTTAATGGAGGTTAATCGAATAGTGTCGTTGTTAGACATATGATAAAATCAGGTGGTATTTATAATTTCTCAAACAACAAAGAAATATTTATAATTATATCAAATTTCAAGGGAGGTGATTGCAATTTACCCTAATTATTAATTGTATCATACTATAATTCATCTTGGAAAATTGCTTTCGAAAATTTCGACAATAGAAATTTTAGTTATTTAAATTGTTGTAATTATTAACATTGCAATTTTAATCATTTAAATATGGTATGAAAATAACTATATATCTAATAAATACTTATAATTTAAAAAAGAAAAATCATATGCATTGAAAATATAGAATAAATAGTATATATTGTTATATAATATTTGTAGTTGTAGTAAATATATATTTGGTAAAACAATATAAATTAATATTAAAATGTCTCTATATCATACTTAATAAAACATTTAAAACTTTAAATTATTTAGGGTTAATTTTAATTATATCCTCTCTAAAAATTTGAAATGATTACTTACATCTCCTCTAAAAATTCCTCATTTTACAATTATGCTCTTTATGTTGGATTTGGAATAAATAATATTCACCTTAGCATAATAAATACATAAATTTCTAATTTTACGATAGTATGACTCGTTTTTACATTCAACGGCTACTTTTATGACCATAATTTGGGAACAAAATTTTACTACACTTATACTCTTCTGACTTTATATATTATATTTACGCCCTTGTAAGTATAACAATATTACTATGGTATCTTTGTCTAAATTATACGAAATGTTGGATGAGGGGTAAATTTAAAAGTTTATATAATCTTTTTTGGATGTCAACATTTTTTACGCACTAACAGAGTGAGTACAAATGTAAGCGGAGAATTCTCAGTATTTCAAAATTATATATAGGATAAATTACAATAACCTCCCATGAGGTTTAACATAATTATGAATACCCCCTTATTGTTTGAAAAAATCAATACCCCCTAATTTTTTAAGGGTCATTTAACAATTAGCCCAATTCATTAGGTTTTCATTCATTTTTTTGTAGTGAACTGGCCAAAATGCTCATGAATTAAAAATTATAATTTTATTTATTTTTTAAAATTTTCTGTTTTTTTTATGAAGTAAGTACATAATTTGTTTTATTATTTTTAAGCTTTTTTTCATCCACCCCGTTAGATTTTTTTACAAACTTTTAATTTAAAAAAATAAAAAATATAATAAGAACAAAGTTGACAATTTCATACCTCCAACCAAGGATTACATAACTTCATCAAATATTAGGGGAGTATTTGTAATTTTTCAAACAACAAATGAATATTTATAATTATACCAAATTTCAGGAGAGGTCGTTGTAATTTACCTTATATATATATGCAATTTTATATTTTTTAGGGGGTTTAAGTGTAATTAACCCATTTATATTATATTTTTTTATATTTAGGTAATAAAGGTTGTTATACTATTCAAAATAATATAACAATCGTCCAAGACCGCATAGCGCAGTGGATTAGCGCGTTTGACTTCGGATCAAAAGGTCGTGGGTTCGACTCCCACTGTGGTCATGGCGCGCGCTCACTTCAAATTTAAATGAATCTTTTATTAGACAATTTTTGAGTTTGATTCAATTAACACAAAAATGATAAATATACTATCAAATTACTCGAATTGAACTCCTTTTTCATCCAATTAAAATTCGTTTGAACTCTATTAATTTAATAACTGTATCAAATGCAAAAAAATAATTATATATTGGACTCAACACGATTTATTTATACCAAGCACTGTGCGGCACTGAAAAAAGATGGAAGTAAATTACAATTATTGGGCATAATTAGGAGGGACAGATGCAGGCCTTTAATACTTTTTTGTATTGGATTAAATGATAAAGGGGTTGACTATTTGTCTGATTACTATTATGATAATAATTCAAATAAATTTGAATAAATATATATTCGTCTTATATTCTAATATGAAAGAAAGATCGACTTAATTGTCTATTCTCGATTTTTCAAGGTTATATCTTTACTCCAATTACTTTTATTCTAGGGTTAAATGTACGTTGCTCCTCCCAATTACTTTTTAGATAACATTTTACCTCTTAAATTAAATTAATACTAAAAAATATAATAGTTATGTTCATTAAATTGATTTATTGGACAAAAATAATCAGTCATACCATGAATAATTATATGATTTTCAAATTACTCCAGAAAATAAAAAAGAAGCAATATCCGAAACTCCCCTTGATCACTAAATGCTCATATTAGATTTATTTGGCGGAGCTCGCCAAATGAAGGTAAAATTCATTGAGTTGCTTGGAAGCGGCTTTGTGCAAGTAAAAGTGTAGGGGATATGGGTTCTTGGGATTTGTGATGCTTCAATTTGGTTTTGTTGGCGAAGCAGGCGTGGAGGTTGATATTGGAGCCGGATAGTTTGCTTGCTAGGGTTCTTATAAAGCCTGATACTATCTTCGGATGGATTTCAAATGCATGTGTCACTTGGATATAATCATTGGCCTACCTAGCATAGTATCTTATTGGTGAGATTTATCACAGATGGAGGGCGTCATTGGAGGTTTGGTGATGGTAGGGATACTCGTGTATGGCTAGACGGTTGATGCTGAGGCTGCATTGATTTTGGTTGACTATAGTAATTCTATTGATTTGTCATTATTTTTAAGTCGAGGTCGTTTATAATGTAGTGAAAAAATAATTCTTTTTATTGTATTGGATACTATGAACGAAAGTTTTAAAATAATAATAAAAAAAACCTTTAATTTTAACCTATTTCCTTGACGATGAGAGAAGGATATATATAGGAAGCTTTGAGCATGAAACAATCCACAAATACAATAAGAATTTGAACCGCAAAATAACACCATACTTTGTATAAGAAACCCACATGAACAAAAATTGTAATATACAAAAATACAGATGTAAATTACTCGAATAGAGTCAAACAAATTATTGCTTTAAGTTTGTTTGAATCACTGACGAGCTTCAAAAATTTGTTTGAACTTAATTTGATTAATAATCAAAACAAGCTTTAGTTGAAATCCAACGTAAGTCGAACTCAAATAATTTAGTATTTTCAAATATATTTTATTGTTTCTTTACAATTGAATCGAGCTCAAAAAATTAAGTTCAAGTGCGATTAGTTAAATTAACGAATCGAACTCAAACGAATTTTTACAGATCAATTTCAAATTGGATAATTTCTTGACGAGAGGAAATTATTCAGTTTTCAGCATGAAAGCTAATTCACATACAGAACAGACATTCGAAGGAACAAAATACAGAAGAAAATTGGTTTCGCTGGGACCAACGCAATGAACAAGACACCTCAACAGGAATAGAACTCAGAAGGAATGCCAAATGAAAAACACTGCTCTTGAATGAAACATCGAAGACATAACAGCATAATTAAGGTTAGCTTTTAAGACAAAAGAGATTATTCAATTCATGGTGTCATAATTTGTAAATCCTTACATTTATACATATAAAACTCTCTCTGCTCATGAGGTCACAAGTGATCTCTACCGTCCCTTCTTCGTTCATTGTTCTGCTATAATTGGCTTCCTTCTCCGGCTGAAGTTGAAGAATGGGTGTGCTGTTGTTGAGCTAGATCAGGCATTCTTTTCGTTGTGTTTATAAGATGAAAGGCTGCGTTCAGTCCCACCACTTCCTCTCGGACAAAGATATAAGCTGCCAAATCAAAAATAGGCAACAAGAATGCAATGAGATGTACTATGAAAAAAATAGAAATCACTCCCAAATCGAAAGCATGATATCGTTACGGTATTACCAACTTTGAAGTGTTAAAGAGTAGAGCAGTGCTAAAACTTATGTATATGAAAACACAACAAGGTGCCGCCCTCCCTCCTCTCTCTCCCATTCTTTCTTGAATGTTGTGTCTTCTGAGTTATCTTCTATTTGGTTCCTTATTAGCTATTGTAATTAGTTGGATTGGCATTATAGTCATCTTTCTTTCGTTGGGTTGGCATTAGTGCTTTTTCTTTACTGACAGTTTCTTTTCTTCCTCAGCCTATTTACTGTTAGCTTCTATCTCAGTAACGTTACGTACTCTTCTCTTCTTTTCATCTTCCTTTTCCATGCTCCATGGAACATACTAATTCAGATAAATGATTATCTCTTTACTGCTATTGAATGAACAAGAATGTTATTATAGTAAATGCTCCGCAATCTAATTAGCTTTTGAAAGAATTCCTAATAGTTTCCACTTAAAACTAGTTTTGCTTATATGTATGGAAACGGGTTTTAGAAAAACCGGAGACTCAATTCGCCTCCCTCACCCCATTTGCGCAGCCCGAAAACCCACCTACGGGTACAAAAAAACCCTTCAACTTGTCCATAGGTCCTTGAATAATATTTAAATTTTTATACATGGTATTCACAAATACCTTCAACTAGCAAGAGCAAGTTAGGTACACTGGCAAAGCAAACTATCTTTTATGCCAACGAAAGGATTAGCAAATCCAAGAACACTTCTCCAATACAGCAACCCTTTCACGCCATTCTCGCCCCACCATCCACACAATGATGGATGAGGTCCGGCAATGTTCCAACTTTGCCACGCATGTCAATTTGCAACATATCAAGGCTCTTTAGATTTAAATTATAAGATCTGAAAAGTTCCAACTAATTTTGAGGCAACTAATATACATGTTGATGTTTCTGCATGCGAGAATGCATTAGGATAAAGGAAACATCTATTTCCCCACTGCAGGGAAGATGCTGCGTCTCGCATCAGCGAATCTCTCTGTTTTCCCTCTCATTAAAAAAAAAAATCTTCAAAGGAGACACGTTCAGCCACATGCACAAGTAGTGGCCCAAAGGAAAAATCCCTTATACAATATATATGGGGGTGACATCAAAGTCTTGAAGAATACTTCTTGTTTCATTTTGACTAGTTATTTTCATACTTTTAACTTCCTAGCATATTTGCTTCCTTGGTTAAATTTCGAGTAGTTATTGTTTAAACAAATAAAGTATGCCACAAATACAGAACGCTTAGTAATTCCAGTGAGGCTGATTAACCCACTAGTAGAATGGTAGTTACAGACCTGGGTAGGAGAGCTGAAACTAAGTGAGAATTGGTTGCAACATCACTACAAGAGAACAGTCGGACTTTCAAGAAAACCAGCATATAGGAAAAAACCTAAGTTTCTATTAAGGGAAATATAAAGATTCAGGTTTTAGGTGTCAACAGGCATTAATATCTAATATAGAGCAAGAAAAGAAAATGCTACACATGAAATATGAACGAAAAGCTCACACCAATAAATGCAGCATGTACCAATGAACTATTAAATGGCATGTCAGGTCAGAGTTGGTAAATTTGTTTCATTCATTTCCTTCGTACTCAAAGCAGCATGCCTCACGCATAAATATTTCCAAGATGTTCTAATTTAGTCATTAGAATATATTTAGCTCTGAACAAATTTGGTCTGGAAATCTGGATTCAAAGGAATCTAGATGAAGCAGAAAATTTATGCATAGATAGAAAATCAGGAATATAGCATAGAGGCTATCTAGGCTAGAATTAATAACCCAAAATAATATAAAGAATGCATCGAAGCACATAAATATCCACACGATTTGTCCAATTAATACTGATCACAGGCACGTACATGCAAAAGCAAAAACACTAATAACATTTACAGGTTCTGATTCACCAACCTGACGAGCAACTTGTGCCAACCTCCTATTGTCACGTGACGACTCCATTACCGAGCTAGGCTTGGACCACTCCAAGTTCTTATCAGCATTTTGCACATGACCTGACTTCTGTTCTGTCTCAAGAGAGGCATTCACTTCAGATTCGCTCAGTGTTTCTCTCTTACGCTTCCTTTGAAATGTATATTTGATGACTCTTTTACTGACAGGTTGATGAGGAAGCACTTTAGTTATGTCGGATGAATTTGAGTTTAAATTGTTTGGCAGTATATCAACTTTTTCATCATCCATATGACAATCAGAAGTCCACAAGTTCTCAGCAAATCCACTTTCCTCTCCTGACAGCACCATACGTTCCTCCAATCCTTCATCTTTTTGCAATATCCTTCCACCAGATATTTCCAATAAATTTGATTCTTTCCTTGAAGATTCAGCACACCCCAGATGAGTCCGTGTTTCAGCATTACATGGAGACAATACTGATGCTATCTTGGAAGGATCCTCACTAGGATGACCACTGTCTCCGACTGAAACAGGAAAGCGTTTAGCAGAAAGCTCAGGTAAACCATAAGGTTTCTGGAAAAAATCAGTTCGTTTCCAACTCAAAGGTGTTATAGTCTTCCTTCTTCTGGTAGCTCTCTTCCTTTTCCGAAGAAAAGATTTGAACCTACTAGGCTTGATATCTGCTAACAGTTTCTTATCAAGTTCACTGAGAGCTTTAGCCCCAGAAGCTGGTGCTTCGCAGGTATCTTCACCTCCTTCCTGGTCCCCGCCTTCATTCTTCACTTTGTCTGAATCCCCTGAGAGGCACAATTCCTTGTCTAAAAGATTCCTCTCGCATGCACGAATTCTCTGCGTGCACCCGTTTCTGTATAGCCCAGGCTCTTTGCCTGTCAATATTATAGAAGGCAAATCCCGGGAACCGATAGATGAACTACACATGCAAACTATCTCGCTACCGCACTTCCAACATTCATTTCTCTGGCTCTGAGTTGCCGTCATTATGTCAGGAGCTACAGAAAATTCATCTTGGGTTTCTGGATGAAGGAAGTTACTGGATTCATACAAGCAAATTCTATTCTCCATTTCTATGGAACGAGCATTCTTGGGTTCATTAATGGGCTGCAAATTGTTTTTCTTTAACCTTTCCAGTTCAGTCTGCATTTCTTCCAATTCTTCTCTGAGATCCCTTACAATATCTTCAGCTTCCTCAAGTTGCGCTTCAAGTTCTTCAATCTTCTTCTGCTGATTCAGTGATGCAGCTTCTGCTTCACTAATCTGTTGAGTCGGCAAAATATATCAGTTATCAATAAAATTGGAAAGATAAAAACTAAAAGGATAGAAAATTACTTAAGCCATTAATTTGTGTGTTTTTCAGAAACTCAAGATGGGAATAGGGTCTACAAACTGATAGTGAAGTCTAGTCTGCAATAGAGTAACCATTCACAACATCAAATCCCTCTGCTCCCAACTTTGATATTTTAAATACCAAATAGTCCATAGGTGCATAACATAAGCACACCAATGCATAATTGATGCTGACAAACCCTCATTTTGAAACAATTATGCTTGAAAGGGTCCAATTATACTTCAGCTTCTGATTGGTTGAGCTAGCTAGCTATGATAACATGTCCTGGATGCTAAATGGATTATGATTCATGCCTATGAACAATAATGACGTTATTAGTAGCATATGACATTAAAGGGGACCTCTGGTTTCCCAAACCATAAACACATCAGAGTCCTGTAGTAAAAACACGTGTCATGCCACAAGAGAATCAATAAAATAAGAGAGAACACGTGCTAGTGTACCAGCACAACATGAAGGTCAACACACATTCATGAGAAAACATGGCATTTCAGGAGCGGCCAAAGGTAAAATAGATAAAACAGTCATCAACTTTAGAAAAAAATGACATCTTGAAATCCTTGTCGGATCTGACAGCTATACGCCAAAATCCATTACTTCAGTTCAACCGGAAATAGATAACAGTCAGGACAACAAAGCATAAAAGAATTTTGGACAGATGATTATCTCCTTGTTACACCAAGAAATTCCATCAACTGCCAATGGAACAAAAGAACAAAACTAGATTCCGGTCATAATTCCGGAAAAGGAAGGGTAGTTAATCTATCAAAACAAATAAGGAAACATCAACATGTTTAGAATATGGTAGTCATCTCAAGAGCAATTCCATTTTAGATAAAACCTCGGTAGGAATACCTGTTGCACCTCTTAGTCCTAGGAGATTCGCAGAATACCACAGGAACAAGAATGCTTAATCTAAAAATCAAACCCCAAATCTTAATGGAAGCATACATTTGTAACGTCATAAAGAATCAACATCGATGACTATCCGCACCAGTAAGTACTCATTTACCAAATCACCAAAGAACCCTGAGGCAAATACCTAAACTAGGTACATTAAAGTCATCGTCACAAATCAAACCCACGGAAGACATCACAAAAAAAAAAAACAAAAACCCTATGGGCGAGTCATCAACACATTCAACCAGCAAAATGTATTAAAAAAAAAGAACAAAAGATGTTTAAAAATTCTAATGAACCCAGACACCATTTCTTTACTTATATACTTAGTTCAAGAAACAAGAAAAATATATGGAAAATTCAAAATCCGAACCCAATGTTTCACCTTAGAATCCATCATTTGCTTAACGCGTAGCAGCATCCGCACAGACTCCTCTTTCGCCACCTTCAGCTCATGCTGATACCGAACCGCCCTCCTATCTGAGGACATAACCCTCGCCGCCGCCTCCTTGGATATGTTCAATATTATATCAGCGTACGCCTTCTTCAACGCCGTCAATTTCTGCACCCCGGAAAAAAAGAAAGAATTAATCAAAAGGAATGCTCATTTGTAATATACCTCATAAAGAAACAACTGAAACTCATAGAAGATTCCAAGAGCCCTACAGAAAGATCAGAAGATTTTCCCCCATTTCAAAAAGTTAGATTAGAGTATTTGAATCAAAACACACACTAGTAGACTTTATAGTCAAGAAAGGCGAAGAACTATTCAAACATACGAGTAAAACTGAAAAGAAAAAGATCAAAACAGACCACCATTTCTCCAGCAGCAAAAACAGAATTGATGAAATTCTTCGAACCCACAAACAAGAGCACTCCGAGAAACACCAAGAATCAAAGCAAACACCAAGATGAAAAAAAAAAAAGAAAAGCCAAGGATCGGCATCCAAAATAACAAACAAACAAATGCACGAACAAAAGAAACAAAAAGGAGGGAGTAAAGAAACGGTTAAGTTAATCAGTCAGGTAGTTGGTGTGAGCTCCGGAAACAAAAAAAAACAAAAAAGTGACGGTTAAGTTAATCAGTCAGGTAGTTGGTGTGAGCTCCGGAAACAAAGAAAAACAAAAGAGTGGCTGCGCCACGGCGGCGACGGCGCCCCACGGCGGATGAATACTTCCAGAAGCGGTGGCGGAATCAATTTACCTCTTGGGCGTCCATTTTCCGTCTGATTCTCAAACAATTTAGTGCGTTTGTTGAGGTTTTCCGGACCGAAGAGCTTTTTATTAACTCAATGTTTCCTCAGCAGAGCTGTCTGTTATGAACTGAATCTTCTGCTCGATGTAAACTACCCAGTTGCCCCTGGGGAAAGGACCTAATTCCGGAAATGCCACGCACAGTGACAATCGGGTTTTAGGTGTTCTATGGGCGCGCGCCAGCGGATTGGGGCCCACATGGACCTCGGCCTTCCGACGTGGCGCTTGGCTATGCGGACAACTGGAGCTGGCACGTGGTTTGCTGCATGTTAAGCAGCTTTTTGGAGGGAAAAAAGGGGTATGATGGTATTAGGTATATCATTTTCACTTGGTCATGGGCTATGGTGTGGGCAGTAATGGTAATTCACATATCTATCTCAAAAGGGAATATTTTATTTCAACGAGTTTTTTTTTTAAATTTAATATAATTATAAATATTTTTTATTATTTAAAAAATTATAAATATTATTTTACGTTTAATAAATTATGTAATTCTTTGATATAAAATATAAAAATATCAACTTTATATTTGTTGTATTTTTTTATTTTTTAAAAATAAAAATTTATAAAATGATCGAGTGAGTGGTATGGAATATGTTAAAATTTTAGTCCATAAATAATTTTTAAAAAAATTAAAAATAAATAAAATTATAATTCATAATTTATAAGAATAATTTTGATCTGTTTTCCATGAAAAATGGATCAAAACTTAGAGAAGATTGACAGATTAAACTAGTTGTTAGATGATCGTTAAAATTATAAAGTATTGATAATTTTGTAAATAATAAGGAGATATTTGTAATTATGTCAAACTTTTGGGGAGCTTGTTGTAATTTACCCAAAAATTAAATTTACCGTTTAATACATTCCCTTCAGAAAAAAAATTAGATGTAATTGTATATTTTTAATAAATTTATAATTATAATTTATTTTTCTCCCACCTCCCACACCGTTTCTCCCACAAAAATAAATATATATATATATGAAGGTATTTTAATTAATATATATTTAGTCAAGACAGGGTGGCTACGTAACACTTAATAAATAACATTAGTAATTGATGCATACTCGAAATATATTTGATGCATGTTTATAATTTAAATTTTATTTAGTTAAATAAATGAGAATGAAGATAGAATGACTAACTAATTTAAAGTGAAGATTCTCAATTTTTTTTTAATTATTTAAAAAATGGATTTTTTTTAAATTTTGTATATTTTTATTGAGAAAAATTAATTATTTCCTCATTTAGACATCACTTTTTTATGTACATACATATAATTTTTAATTATTGATAATAAAATATAATATATATTTTTTAATATTATACTGATACGACATAACTACCAATCCTAAATTAATAAAAATAATATAAGTATCACTTTTATTCAAATAAAAACTACATTGTGACATCATATAATAAAAAAAAATTAAATCCAACGTCATCAAATAATTCAAGTATTATTTTATTTTCATATGAAAATTATACAACAAAAATATATATTTTTTCTAATTTATACAACAAAAAATTATTTTTATTTTTATACAACAAAAATATATCTTTATTTTCATATGAAAAATTATACAACAAAAAAATATTTTTTAGAATTTGATATAATTACATGTAAATTTATGATGATTTAAAAAATTATACTTAATACCTTTAAGTTTTGCTTCTGTATAATAAATAAATGTCTCGTTAGTCAAAATTCATCGAATTTTATGCTACTAACAAAAAATGGATGAAATTTTATATTTATTCTTAATTGATTTATTTCAAGTCAAATATATATATATATTTATGATATAATTTTTATAGATCTTCACAAGTTAATACATGAGAGAATGTATAATTTCACCGTTATAAGGATAATTTAGTCACGAAATATTTGTGTGACTTTAAGTTAGTAATAAATTAATTGAGAATAAATATCAATTTCATTTAATTTTTTTTGTTACTATCAATAAATTTAATGAATTTTGACTATCGAAAAATTTATATTAAATAAAAGTAAATTTTAGAGATATTAAATATAATTTTTTAAATTATTAGAATTTTTATGTGTAATTATATTAAATTTAAATAGAAGGAATTGTAATTCTTCCTTATTTATTTATATATTTATTCGTATTAAAGACAGATGCCCAAACAAACGGCTTTTTTGATTCTTAAACTCCATTTCCCTCTCTGCCCCTTTCTCGCTCGCGCTCTCTCTCTGTCTCTGTGTCTCTCTCCCGCCGCTAACGGACGTTGCCTCTCCACGCGCCGCCGAGATCAGACCTTCGCCCCCATGTACGTAACGTAGTGGGTGCCGCTGCCGATTCGCCGCCTATATTCGGGTGAAATAAAGCCCCATTTCCAGGTTTTTAATTATTAAAACCCCGATAATTGGATCAGTGGATTTAAATGCAATGCATTTGGTTATACGTTTGTATAATAGGAATGCGCCGTATTCTCTGCTCTCTGCTTATACTTTGAGTCTTTGGTTTGCCGATTATGGTAGGTATTTTTTTTCCCAGATTGTGTCCGTGTTGTTTTTTTGTTCTACTTTGTTAGAATTGGAGTATAATATGGTTGAATTATCTCTTTTTGGAGTTATAATGTGATTCAAATGAGTGTCTTGCCGTCAGAATTCGGTTTTTCTTTCTGCTTATTGATATTTTCTTAATATCTTCTCCGTGTGCATTCGTCAAGGAATTACGAGTTTATATATAAGTTCATGTAATGTAACTTAAGAATGTCTTAGAAAGAAAGTTCTATTATCAGAGTCATTAGCTATAAAGCTTGTCTGGTAATATTTTCAAACTGTGTTTCGTTTCATCTATAAAAAGAAAGGGCTAGTTTAGTCGCTTTCCAACCAAAAATATCAATTTTGGGTCCCCATGCATATAGCAGTCATTTTCAAACCTGGGATCCTTATTTTTCCAAAACACAACCTGCATCGTTGATGGTTCTTACACGCTCTACTAAACTTAAAAGCAATTAAATTTTTGTAACTGATTAAATAATTTCTTCTTGTGTCGCCGAAGGTAACTTGATAAAAGGAATTTAGATAATAATTTTCATCCCATTCAACTCATGGGACATAAAGATAGTAATGGAAGTCATAGTAAATAGACAATAATTCTTATCTCAATAATGTTTGAATGATGTGACTCATAATTTTTTAATCTTACATTACAGTATCATATGTAGTCCTATAAAATCAACATTTCTATCACTAATATGGACACATCATTGTTTTCACTCGAAGCCCATGCAAAAGTTTTCAACATCTAAATACTGGAAAAAACAAAAATTTAAAATGAAAATGTAACCTAAGAAGGCCTCCTACTTTGGCATGTAACTGCTGCATTCTGGTTTTATCTAATTCTAAGTCATATCAGGATAAATATCATTATTAATTCTTCCAGTCCCATAATCTATCTCCTGAGTAGGTTTACATCAGAGTTAGGTGTCCTTATCCATAAAGTAGTTTTCATGTGCTATTGCTTCTCATCATCTTAAGTATTTACCCTTGAGAGCACCATTTGGATACTGACCATGGCTCAAGCTGTTATATGACCCATGCGATGTTCCTTGGCTATGCTGGGAAGAAAATTTGCAAATTGGGTAGACCTAAGGCATGACTACTTGCACATGCCAGCTTGATATGAACTTTATGGAGAGAGGATTAAAATATGTTTCAGCGTGCATTATAACTTTTGCAACAGAAGGACCAAAAAAACTTATGGTATTGATTAATGTACAATTACTACGAATTTGTTAACCAATATTTCTGTAGCATATAAATCATGTTCTGAAAGATTCACCTGGTATGGTTCAGTTTCAAAAACTTTCCTCCATACCGATCCTTGTACAATTTCAGATGCTTACAGCGGTGTAGTTGTAGAACTAAAGGGCAATCTCTTCTGTGGGGCATCTGATTTAAGTTGCCACCTTTACTTGATATTGTCATCACATCATTTGTTGCAATTTGGTCAAAAAGATGAGAGAGAAGAAGGTGGTTTAAAATCAATGAACTCTTTGGATTCTTCCAGTATGGACGTGAGGCAGTTTTGTAATGTTCTCAATCAGCATTATTTTCATCCTCTAGCTTTTTGTGAATGGAGAGGTTTCGCTTCAGAGCTCAGCAACCTGGAATAGTTCAAAAATTATCTGCAATAGGCTCCCTTGTGTTTTTAAGATACGGAGGTCTATTTTCTTGTTTTATTCTGTCTTTTCTTTCTTTGTTTCCAATCTAGAAACCTAGAGTTCTGTTTACTCAAATGCCTGGACAATAAATTGTACTTTAACAATACTCCTTAAAAGTGAAAGTTTTGGCATCTGTTTGCAGGTGTTCGATGCTAATACCGTCAGGATTTCCATATGTTGATTTCCAATTTGGAGAATGTAGGGAATTTGACAAGTTGATGACAAAGAAGGAGAAGGAGAAGTAGGTGGTAGAAGGAACTGGAAATAGTGAATGTGAATGGAGTGTGAGGTTCAAGAATACTTGAGACTAAAGGTATATCCACAATAGTGGCTTTGGGTGAAACAGGCTTGAGGCTGTTTCCTGGTAGTGAACAGGAAGAGACATTGGTTTCATATGTGAGTGGTTGCCTGACTGTCTAGGCAAACCTAAGTCTCCAGCACTATCGGATGGCAATAAGCAAATGAGGGGCTATACTAACACTGAAGATTCTGTCAAAAATTGTTCATCCATATTCTCCAAGGAGTTCTGAATTTAAAAAAGTCCAAGGAAGGTATAACTTGAATATTTTGTGGAGAAAAATCTTTATTATAATAACTAGCACATAATTTTAATTTTTAAAATCCTGTAATAATCGCATTTTGGGTTTATTTGGTTATTCACACTTTCCGGGGAACCTGTGATGTTCGTAAGGTTTACATTTCCATGTTATACCTTTAAAGTAAATTAATGTGGAATGTAAGCTGTCCTCATTTACAAACAACTTTAATCTTTGGAGACCAATAGATCTTCATTTTCAGGTGTCCCTCGTCAAGAGCTCCATCCATTTAAAAATGATAATTAACTTGCTATGTTGGAGGCTTGTTTATATGCCATATAAGCAGAGGCTTAGAGTTGGATGGAAATAAGACATGCTTGCCTGCGCCTGCCTGCTTGTTTATGCGCTTTATGAAGATTTCTACAAACAATAGGTGTTTATTAGCACTACTCATGTATTTCACTTGCTATCATTAGTCATTCAATCTGCTAAAAGATTCCAGTTGTGCTGGCATAATTTCAAAGGCAAGAATGTTTTCAGATGCTGAAAGGAGCAGTAGATTAATTTAACAAATAAGAGCACGCATAGTTACTTGGTTAGACCACATCTGCCAATCACTCGGGTGATTCCTGAGAGGTCTTGGTCTGGTTTTGGAGTTATTACAACTATTCTTATATTGAGATCTAGATCGATTTCGTCATACGTGATGTGGTGATTGTTCAAAAGTCCGAGTACCAGTACCTCCTGAAAGTTACCATCAGTTAGGGTTAATATAACGTGGTGATTGTCAGAAAACTTGTTTCTCAATTCTACCATTGTTGCTCATTAAATCTTAATGTTAAGTTGAATATTGTTAGGGTTTAGTTGTCAAACTATGGTTATGACGAACCGTTATATGTCATGGTGTAGAAGCCCTCTGGTGAAAGAGAAGATTTGGCACCAGATCAACTCTTACTAGGAAGCATCACATATTTTTCCAATTCAATTGCGGAGTCGGCGCTGTATTGAAAACTGCTATCTCTTTTCCTCGAAAGCCAAACCTAGCTCTATAAAAGATTAAGGTTTGGGTACGAGGAATTGGAGAGATGCAACTTCCCAAGGCAAAAATTCATCTTACATGCCAGTTCTACTTCAGCATCTCAAGTGGATAATCTCTGATTCTAAATAAATCAGCATCATTGAAACCTAAGGTTGCATCAGGAATGCGAAGCCGTTGCCTCTCCTAAAGTTTGATGAGCACCCCTTGATCCCACCAATATTAAGTCTAACCACGAAAATTTAACGGCCAATGTTGGAAGCTATACATGAGATTGCTATTTACATACATCGGTTTCACAACCTCGACTTGTTTCAACAAGGGTAAGTGTCTTATAGTTTACCTTATCTTTACTTTTCTTTTCGTATTACTTGGCTGCATTGGGTAGCACTTGCATCCCCTTTTAATTGTTTAATTTTTACATGTTCATTTAGATGGTATCAAATTAAGATTACAATGAGGTGGACGGGTGAAGATTCTGGTTCTTTGGGTACTCCAGCAAGAGTGGCTCAATATGAAGGTTGGTTGATCTCCCTCGTGTTAAGTTGATCCTGAGCTACAATATTCCGGTGGCAAACACTTATGGTTCCTTCAAAATGTTTATTTGGGAAAAGAATAAAAGCTAAACATTAGTCCACCACAAAAGGATCTGTTGTGCAGAACCTTGCTTCCATGTGTTGCTTCTTTTTGGAACATGCTCATGGGACACTACGAACAGAAAACTGTTCTAACTTGTTTCCTCTGTTGTTTTGTCGGCCGTTGACATGCCATCTCCTTGGAGTTGATCTCACAGCTTCCAAAATTGCATAAAAAGTTTAGCATTGGCCACTATTTTGCTTATGTCATTTCTTTGTCTGAACAGCTCCTGATCTGGGTTCTGATGACGTGTATGGTGTATGGAGAATTGATGACAGAGACCATAGCTTTTCAACACAACCATTTCGGATCAGATATGCAAGGCAGGATATTCTTTTGTCATTGATGGTCTCATTCACGTTACAGGTTAGTAACTTTGAGGTATTGTTTTTTCTTCTTTTTCTGTGGGGATTAGCATGTGGAATGTGTTTATGCTAAGTCATGTATATACACATAATTACATTTAAAATATGCTTATCCCTGTGCTGTGGGCAAGAATAAAAATGATGAACAACAGAAATTAGAATGTGCAAATATGTGAGTCAGGCCATTCCTGATATAGGTCGAAGAATGCTTGTGGAACCAGAACTGTGTACTTTTGCATTGACTTGATGTATGTCAAAGTACATTCAAATTTAGGGGTTTTATGCTATTACTTATTGTGTTCACTGCCTTGCTGTTTGGGTCACCAGGGTCCATGCACATCTGCTGTTATTCTGAAATTCGAGCTGCTCTACACTCCTGTGCTGGAAAACAGGTCTGCTGACAGAATCTATGTTTCTAGTTTTCTCTTATGAAATCTTAGAAGGCATGTGCTCTAATTTTCTTTTCGTGCATGTTTTACTAAATGAAGTGAATAAAAATGTTTATTGAATTCCACCCTTTGAACTTAATAAGTTTACTGGCGGCTTGTAGGTCTAATATTCAGGATTGTTTGGATAACATTGCTGCAGTCCATGAATTCCGGCTTCCTCCTAAAGCCCTTCTGGGGTTGCATACTTACTGCCCAGTTCATTTTGATGCTTTTCATGCAGTGTTAGTTGATATAACTGTTCATGTCAGCCTTCTGAGAAATGCTGTCTACACTTCCTCACAGAAGGTACCCAGGTTTGTTACAACATCCATTTTCTTCAAATATGACATATAGTGCTTGTAATGGTTTCAAATCATTTTGTTCACTAGTGATGATAGTTTGTGTGGATATATGAATATATGTATCAGTTCCTAGGTGACCAGTGGTGGACAAAACCTTAGGCAATTGTATTCCAGTTTAGATCTTTTATCTTTATATCTCAGAAAATGTGCAAACAAAGGCATCACTTTATAGGCGTTGTCAATTATTTTGAGTTGTTTGTTTGCACTTTCAAGGCTTTGTGGATTTCTGAAAAACAATAAAGTTTTAAGGTTAATAATATATCCTGTAATATGTTGAAAATTTCAAGTATGGAAAAGGAAGGATGAAATGCACTGTGCTTACTCTAGTAGCAAAAGCCTGCTAAATTCTTGTTTTTTCGCTATGTTTTGCTTTGCTCTATGTTCTGTTGAATTAGACTAGTTCTCTCTTGTACTTCGTGGCCCTATATTGTTGTCAACATTCTGTTGAATAACAAATGTATTGTCTTCTCTCAGTGGTCTTACAGCTAATGGATCTGATGTTGTCGGGAAGCATGATAAGTCAAAACAAGTACGTGCCCAACTCTCCTTGATCCTTAACTCATATTGGATAGTCATTATTCATCTTTTTTACATTCATATAATGTTAGAGTCCTTTTCATTGCTCACATTTTCCCACATGCTTGTGGTCATTATAGCAGGCTTCACTGGTATGCATATGGTGCATTTCCAACGCCAGGTTGTAATTTTAGTAATAAATATCTTGTGATCCTGGCTAAAGTATTCATGCGTATATTGTTACGTTAAAAGAATAATTTCCTTTATCTGTTAATAATGTGTACTACACAAGTGTTTCTGCAGATAGCTAGTGCTAGTATGAGATAACACAGCCTTCATTAACTAATCTGATGTGTCAGTGGATTTGTGTTTCCCGTCAACATTCAACAGTCACTTGATTTTTTTTCCAGCTATCTGTATGTACCAATGATATCTCCTGCATAATTTATCATAGGTTAAGTTCTAGTTACTTTGTTTTTTTTTTTTTTGAAAAGGTTATGCTTGTGCAAGCACTATTAAGTGCTTGTGAGATACTCACGGAAGAGCTAAAAAAGCTGAGCCAGGCTATCAATGAACCCATTGATATCAGAGAAATTACTCCTAATGAATTGTTTGGTTTGACGCCAAGCTCACTTCCGGAAACAGCTGATGCAGAAGTTTTAGGACAAGTCTTGAGCAAACTTCACAGTGCTTCTGAGGTCTTCTCATGATTTGAGCTTAAGAAATTTATAACTATAATTCTCCTGTTCACCCCTCAAAGCACTTTGCTATTCTGTTTGCTTTTGCAACCTGCATAACCAGGGTTTATTCCTTGGACAGAAAGCAATTGGTGAAGTTGATTTTCATAATGATGCTGTTCTCCGTCGATTATCTGAGGATAAACTACTCAAGTCAATCGATTTGATTGGCCATCAAGTCCTTCACTTGTGGAGTATATTTTTGAATTTTCACAGGTTAGTTTTGCCCTTTATGTCCTGCTTGTTGGACAATGGTACATCTTTCTGATTCTACTTGTTGTAAAAGAACCTTTCTGTTCCTGTTTAACTTGTATAGAAGATAAGATAGCTAATGATCATCAAGGTGACAAGGAGAGTTCATGCATTTTCTCTCATGTTTCATTTTTATGGAAACTCAATAGCAGAGAGGGAGGGAGGGGGAAGGGTATTGGTTCAGTTGAAGATAAAAGACAGAAAAAGTTCTTGTTTGATGTGTCTGGAGTAACCAAGGATATAAATTTGCTTGTCAATGTCCTTCCTTCAGAGTATGTGGCCTGGTTTAAATCAGAAATTTGAATGTGGATGAGGGTTCTTGGAGTTGGGTGGAAGAATGTCTGGTACGCTTTCCATTAACAAATGTGCCTCAATAGCCATGAATAAGATGACAGATATCAGTATGTTTATGGCAAGTCTCCAATTGGCTTGGATCAGCCAGCTCAGGAAATCTAAAAATGTTAGCTTTTTTCCAGTGTCCATTTTGGAATGTGCCTTTGGCTGCGGGTGGATTTCCCCATCTAGTCTATCAATTAATAGACCCTTAGATGGATGGTTAAGGTTTACATGTTTATTTGAAGGGGTAGAACTTTTATAGCAATAAAAAACTCCCTTCATCCCAATTTGAATGCTCCATTTTGCATTGAGATGGTCTCTAAACATTGGAATATTTAAAAGTTTGAGTATCTCTACCTGTTTCCCTTTTAAAGTACTAGTTAGTATTATCACATGTAGCATGGTGATATATCGATAGCATCAACGGCATCAGATTTTGATATGTTTGTATATCTAATGACTTGGACTTATATGAAAGTTAGGTGATATTAACTTCCTACCTTTTGTGCTTCTTCATTCCTTGGCTTCCAAACTGTACTTCCTCCAACCTTTATGGCCGTAGAGTTGTGATATGATCTGATTTTAAAGGACAATTCTTCTTTATTTTGCCAAGTGGTTCGCAGAATTTTCTGTCAGACCTTTACTATTAATGAGGATTTGCTTTGGGGAATTGAGTGGCTTGTTCTTTCGGCTAGGAGAAGAATTATACATCATAATTCTAACTTCTCATTTCTCTAATCACTAGATTGGGTATGCATGGATTTGAGGGAAACCACAGCTTACAAGGGAAACATCATAAGACATGTTGAAATGTCTGCGTAGCAATCTTGTGCTTTTCATTGAAATGATTGCCCAAAGTGCAATCTGATTCTAGTGGCAGTGAAATGGCTAATATAGAAACTGATAATACTGCTTCTGTCTCCAGGGCTAACACAAAGAAGATTCTGGAATTTCTCCGCAACCAGTGGGCTGTTAGTCGGAAAGCTGAATGGTCAATCTGGATGGTTCACACTAAAGTTGACATGCCTCACCAATACATAAGCAGTTTAGTAGATGCGTCTACTTATCATGGATTGCATGGCAGATTACCTGTTCCACGGAAGTTAACTGACGATGTAATTGTGCCACCACTTTTTACTCCTTGGGGTGATAAGTTTCCTTTATTAGCTACAGAAAATAGCTTTTCTGTTGTTCATATTCGTTTGTGCTCTGTGCAGCCTGCACAGGCTGCTGCTATGCGAGCGGAGCTTCATAGGAGAAGTATTGCTCAAATGATGGTGAGTCCTGTTAATAAGTGCTACACAGTATCACTTTATTGGTTGGAGATTGAGCAGGTATGCTTCAGTGCAGATGAACAATCGGTCTATCCAAGACATGCATATATTTGGAGATCCGGCACGCATCCCCATTGTAATAGTAGAACGAGTCATCAATGCGCCTTTACGTTCAACAAGTGGAAATTCTTACTTCACCAAACTGGACCGGAAAGATACAAATAGTTTGATGGCTGGATCTGGCTCCAACCCAATAAAGCTCACCGGTCGCCCAAATGATCGTGTTCTGAAGATTGTAGTTTTTGTGCATGGATTCCAGGCATGTTCTCTTCTACCTATATGAAAACTAATCAATACTTGGCTTATTTTTCTACATTACTTGCTTTTCCTTTTCCAAGAACCTTTTTAGTGGCTGAATTAGCACTTCATATGCAAAGCAGGCATCTACAGTTATGTATGTCTTAGTTTGAACTGAAAGCATACCATATTTCAGGTCCAGAAGTAGAGAAGACAAGAGCATCATGGGTGTTGCACCTAATAGACATCTCGATTTTTTTTAACATATTCATTTGTATATTACATTTTTACTCTACTTTAGTATAAGCCATAAACCAGGTCAGTGTATCTTCTGTATAGAAGAGAAACATGTCCTGAGTTCCAAGAGTATTTTAATCATCTTTTACCATAAGAAACACTTACATAGTGTTTGGATTTATGTTTCGAGTGTTTTGTTTTGGTGTTTTGGAGATAGAGAGAGAAAAATAGACATAAATTAGTGCGTGTTGGAGACAAATGGTATGTTTAAATTTGTGTTTTTTGAGGTAAAATTTAAAATATTTTAAAATAAGTGGTGTAGGTTTGATATTGGGATTTTGGGGGACAAAAATCACTGATCATTGTCAAATTATGTCTCTTTTATGATCATTGTCAAATTATGTCTCTTTTATATTATATATATAAGTGTATATATATATTATAAATAAAGTTAAAAAATAAAAAAACACACAGATAAAGATGTAAAAAATACAAAAACAAACATTGGGTGTGTTTTATTTTGTCTCGGGTAATGCAAAAACATGAAACCAAACATAGTGTTAACTTTTTAACGGATTCCGAACTGCAACATTCTTGGTAAATAAAGAGGTTGTATATTTACACATCTGACTGCTTGTAGGCGGCTTCTTGGATAAACAAAGGCTTGATAGAATAATGTTGGTGCCTGGTATAGTGATTAATATCACCATAACCAGGTCAAGTCATGGGAACAGGATATTGTACAGATTTGTATACTGGCAGGCACTTTTCTCTATCCTCATCAAAAACATCAAATGATCAAATTGTTCTGTCCACTTTTGAGCCTTAAAATAATTTATAGTGTGAGGATGGTAAAATGTTTTGGATCCGCATTCCAAAACCTGTCAAATATTATACGAAGGAATGTTGGCATCAAGCAACATAATGATGTGGAATGATTATGGCCAAGTTAGTAGGCCAGTTGCTTTTGCTGCTGGAAGATGACATGCCTGCTTAAGATGAAATTTGCTGCTCAGCCAGAATTTTCTTCTGTATAGGGATTGAGTCATTTTTCTTTGATGTCTTTGACAGCATGGATTTGGGGCAGTAAGATCCTCCAGCCCTCAGATGCAATCATGCAATTGTTCTCCGTGGGATTTACATACTGATTGTGGTGTGGTTGTGATGGTATTTGATTGTATTGATACATTGTTATGACGATGGAGCTTATACTATATCTAATGATCAGCAAGACAAAGTCAACTTCTTTATGATGTGGTTTGAATTATCATTGCAGGCCATGGCTTCTTAAAAAGTGAAATTAGTTCTCTCCTGTCTTGCGTCAAACTTCTTTAGTCGTTTGAGGTGTATTTATGATAAATTTTAATTGCAAAGACTCCTTATATATGCAGGGGCATCATCTGGACTTGCGGCTCATTCGTAATCAGTGGCTTTTGCTAGACCCTAAGACAGAATTCCTTATGTCAGAGGCTAATGAAGAGAAAACATCTGGAGATTTTCGAGATATGGGACGGAGGCTAGCACAAGAAGTTGTGTCGTTTGTGAAGAAGAAAATGGATAAGGTTTCTAGATCTGGTGTATTGAGAGCAATTAAACTTAGCTTTGTTGGACATTCCATTGGAAACATAATTTTGAGAACCGCGCTAACAGGTTTACACATCAAAGATTAAAAATATCTGCCGTCTAATTATCTTTAACATTTCTAATTTTAGTTGTATTCTTGCAGAGAGCATTATGGAACCATATCTGAGATACTTGCATACATATCTCTCTGTTTCTGGTCCACATCTCGGTTATCTTTACAGTTCGAACTCTTTGTTTAATGGGGGACTGTGGGTACTGAAGAAGCTCAAGAATACACAGTGCATTCATCAGCTCACTTTTACTGATGATCCTGATCTTCGGAATACATTCTTATACAAACTAGCCAAGGTATTAATTAGCCCCTTACTGTTCCCCTGGGGCATATTTTATTGCTGGCTTCTTTTTTTTTTTTTAGTTCGTGTGTTTGTATATATATATATATATATATATATATATATAAGGATAGTATAGTGCCGTTTCATTAAAGCATGGCTTGGTCTTTAAAATTCTTATGCCAGTACTGGAACAAACTCGGGGTGAGTATGGGATAAGGTTTTGTTAACCAGGTCTTAGATGCCTTATGGTGAAAACATAAGAATTTGAGATAGTAAAATCAGTTCTAGATGTCTACACTGCTTTTTCTAGTGCTTTAGCCGTGTGCCTTCTTTTGATTCTGGGCTGTGCTTAAGTTGAGAAATCAGTGGTGTGAGAATAAATTGAAAAGGATAAATGAGTTCTGGCCATTCAGATAGATTCCACAGTTCCACTTTAATCTTATGACATTTCTATCTTGTTGTCTTTTGGATATTGATGCAAAAGCTTGTAAGGCATTCATTTTAATTGAAGAACTTATTACATTCATTCGACATGATTTTGGGTTGTTTGGGAGGACTGAAAGAAATGATTGCTTCTCTCAGTGCTTTCATGTTTTGATGCTTTGTATTCTCTTCTTACTTTCAGCATAAGACATTGGATAACTTCAGGAACGTTATTCTATTGTCTTCTCCCCAGGTACTTCATCTCCTACTTTTGCATTTTCTGACGTAACTCCTAGTTTTCTTTCCACCTTCTCTGAAATGCAGATGTCTGTGCACCTCTCTTTCACAAATATTTGGTTTATGTTGTATGTCTGGAATTCTCTACTTGGCTCTGCCTTATGTTTCCTGATGCTCTTCAGCTTGTTTAGTTTAACGTATGCGTGAAACACAAACACAGAGACACGTACATTTTTCTCTTGAGTTACAATGGAGAAGTTCAGCCGGATATTTAAGTGTTCAAATTTTGCTCTTCAATAAGACTGTCTGCCACCTCAATTGATCACTCATTCCACATACTTAGATCTTCTCTCAGGTCATGTTCCATGTAGCGAGGATGCGATCATTATCAGTAGATGTGTGCAATCCTCCACAATTTGGTGAAGAGGATGATTTGTGGTGTCCACTCTTTTTATCAATTCAGCACCATTTAGAAACTAGCTGAATTCCTATCGTTCTAAACCTTCGGACTAGCCATTCTTGTCCCTTTCTAAGTTCCTCACTTCAGCTTTAGTGCTAGAGCAATTACCCAACCCGACCAAATAGCCTGTTTCCATCGACATCATGAATCAGACATTCTCCTGCTGCTGAATTTTTTCTTTGGCTGAAACTGACATCTGTGTTTAACTTTATCGAACCACAATAAATGGATCTTAATTAGCAGAAGTGTCAAAAAATACAAAGACGTTCAGGTAAGCTTTACAGTTCTTAATTTTGAATCAAAGCAGACCTTTTAGATTACTTATGCTGTTAGAATTTGGTTACAACTTCTGATTGGCTTTCTGAATTATACATATTGACACCTGGAGTTCTTTTGGCATGTGAAATGGACTCTCTGATGAGTGTCAAACATGTTCCTTTGTCAAACATGTAAATGAAGGCTACCAGTGGAATACCTAAACATATGTTACTTTTCTCAGAGTTAATGTGCAAGGATATAACCCCAATCATTCAGCAGTTTGATTTTCGTGCATTTTAACACAATTGATTTCATGTTTTTTTCAGGACGGCTATGTTCCATATCATTCTGCTAGAATTGAAATGTGCCCAGCATCTTCAGGCGACCACTCGAAGAAGGGCAAAGTTTTTCTTGAGATGCTCAATGAATGCTTGGACCAAATACGAGCAAGATCCTTTGAGCATCGCGTGTTCATGCGCTGTGACATCAATTTCGACGTCACCTTGCAAGGAAAGAACCTGAACACCATAATTGGACGGGCTGCTCATATCGAGTTCCTGGAGACGGACGTCTTTGCCAGTTTTATAATGTGGTCCTTCCCAGATTTATTCCGTTGATCAACAGGTGATGAATAACTCCAATATGTCTCAAAAGGGTTGAGCCAGTATTCAGCAACATCGAAGACCTCCGATATTCTTCTCGACTCGAGCACATTAGAAATTAGGATGGGAAAGTTGTAAATTATCTTGTTTTGAGCTGATTCATCTGGCAACTCTTCCATTCAGAGATGTTTTTAGATTAATGTAAAGGTCCATCACTTTAGGGAATGATCTGTAGTACTATAATAATTACACTTTTGTGCAGTATAGAGTAAAAGAAGAAGATGTTTTACTTTGGGTTGGAGGTGGTTTTTACAGTATAAGAGGGCTACTCTTTGTGATGCTCTAGGAATGGTTGGAACGTTGACAAATATTTGCACACTGCCGCAGGAGTTGTGTACTTGAAAGGCTGGTTGAGGTATTGAATAATTAATTACAAGCATGTCCAAGTTTAAATAGAAAATGAATTAAGAAGTTATCCAGAAATAAGAAGGCCCCACGTGTCATCTTCTTCTCCCCAACTCCAAGGCTTAAACCCTCTCCAAAACTCCATTTTCACCCACTGACCTTCTCCTCTCTCTCTCTCTCTCATGTGAAGAAAGGAATATAATGACGAAATTGGCCTTATCCTACCACCATGCTTTCTTCCCTCTCCTCACCCCTACCTCCACCACCCACCCCCACCCCCCCCTCCCCTCCAAATTCCGCCACCGCCACCACCTCCCAGTTCTCCGCCGGAGGCTGTCTGTGGTCTCCAAGGCGAAAACTAAAGAACTTATCCTCGGCAACCCCAGCGTCACCGTCGAGAAAGGTAAGTATAGCTACGACGTCGAAACCCTAATCAACAAGCTCTCCAGCCTACCCCCACGTGGCAGCATTGCCCGCTGCCTCGACGCCTTCAAGAACAAGCTCTCCCTCTCCGATTTCTCCCATGTGTTCAAGGAATTCGCGCACCGCGGCGATTGGCAGCGCTCTCTCCGCCTCTTCAAGTATATGCAGCGCCAGATATGGTGCAAGCCCAACGAGCATATTTATTCCCTCATTATCGGGATTCTGGGACGTGAAGGACTTTTGGATAAGTCTGCGGAGATTTTTGATGAAATGGTGGCTCATTCTGTCCCCAGGACCGTGCTTTCTTACACTGCAATTATTAATGCCTATGGTCGAAATGGCCAGTATGAGGCTGCGATAGAATTGCTCGATAGAATGAAGATGGAGAGGATTTTGCCAAATATTTTGACCTATAATACCGTTATTAATGCTTGTGCACGAGGGGGGTACTCGTGGGAGGGGTTGTTGAGTTTGTTTGGGGAAATGCGCCATGAGGGGATTCAGCCTGATTTGGTTACTTATAATACGTTGCTGAGTGCATGTTCGAACAGGGGGTTGGGGGACGAGGCGGAGATGGTTTTCAGGACGATGAATGAGAGCGGAGTTTTGCCGGATATTACTACTTATAGTTATTTGGTGGAGACATTTGGGAAATTAGGGAAGTTGGAGAAGGTCTCTGAGTTACTTGCAGAGATGGAGGCTGGAGGGAATTTGCCGGAGATTATGAGTTACAATGTTTTGTTGGAGGCTTATGCCCATTCAGGGAAGATAAAGGAGGCTATGGGGGTTTTCAGGCAAATGCAGGCTGCGGGGTGCATTCCTAATGCAGGGACGTATAGTATTTTGTTAAATTTGTTTGGGAAGAATGGGAGGTACGATGAGGTGAGGGAGCTTTTTCTTGAGATGAAGGTAAGTAACACAGAGCCAGATGCTGAGACATATAATATACTTATTGAAGTGTTTGGCGAAGGAGGCTATTTTAAGGAGGTGGTGACATTGTTTCATGATATGGTGGAAGAGAATGTAGAGCCAAATATGGAGACTTATGAAGGGTTGATTTATGCTTGTGGGAAGGGGGGGCTTCATGAAGATGCAAGGAGGATTTTGTTTCATATGAATGAGAAAGGATTGGTACCAAGTTCGAAAGCATATACAGGGGTGATTGAAGCATACGGTCAGGCAGCTTTGTACGAGGAGGCTCTTGTTGCTTTTAATACAATGACCGAGGTTGGAAGCATGCCAACTATTGAGACCTTTAATTCTTTGATTCATACCTTTGCAAAGGGGGGACTTTACAAGGAAAATGAAGCTATTTTGTCAAGAATGGGTGAGTTAGGTGTTCCACGAAATAGAGATTCATTGAATGGTGTAATTGAAGGATATAGACAGGGAGGCCAATTTGAAGAGGCTATAAAGGCCTATGTTGACATGGAAAAGGTGCGATGTGATCCTGATGAATACACTCTTGAGGCAGTCTTGAGCGTGTATTGCTTTGCAGGCCTTGTTGATGAGAGTGAAGAGCAGTTTCGGGAAATTAAGGAGTTGGGTATACAACCAAGTGTTATGTGCTACTGTATGATGCTGGCAGTATATGGAAAAACTGACAGGTTAGACTTCAATTATATGCTATATGTTCATTTATCTATCAGTTTCAGGGTGAACGTCTCACCAATTTGCTGCCTTTAAGAGAAAAGAATTATGAGAATTCTGTCGCGGAAAGTAACCATTCTTGAAGAAAATTTTCTTTTAGATTAATTAATAAGAAAAAGAATTGGAATTCTGTACAACCAAAGCCAGATTGAAGTGTTTACACCCTCTATGTGATTTTATTGCAAATATTATTATCGTGCAAATTCACCCTTAGTAGCATGCTTCTCCAAGTAAAGGTTTGCTCTAATGATGAGCTACTTGATAAACAGAAAAACCCTGGGAATTCTTTATCTTAGGTGTTAAACATAGAGAAGCCTGATAAGAGCTTAATTAGTTAGGATGGTTATGGAAGTTTTACTATTGAGAAGTCTGACCGTGGATAATTAAGTGACAGTTTTTCTTTTTCAGTGAAAAGTTCCCGAGAGCAGCTAGAAATTAATAGGTCTTGTAGGTATATAGTTAACATTGAACAAGTTTTGTCCACTCCCTACAGACATCTGCAGTTGGTACATGGAATGCATGTCTCTGAACTTTTGGATTTTTATGGTGGGCTGGCCAGAAGAAAATGCATGCCCTGACTGCAACAAATAATGGTGTTCCAACATTTGTTTTATTAATTGAAAGGTACAAAGTTCTCCATCTGTTGATGTATGCATGAGGGATTCTCCAGACTGGATGGTTCAAATTAAAGCAATTGGATGTCCAAGTCGTGGCTATTTTAACGGCCAATAGATACTCTGCCTCTTAAAGTAAGTGGGAATCTAGGATAAAGGAAAACGAGCTACTGCCCTTTCCCTGACTTACACTGCTCTGGGCAGCTATTCCGCTCAACCTTTACCGTTCGATCATGGCTATATTTTATGGTGTTAGGGAGTTGGGCTGTTCAGAAGCACGACATGTCTGGAAGGGAAGTGTCCAGGGATCAGTATTTATGAGGAACAGAATGGAGAATATTATTAGTCTATGGTTTGTTGATTTTGAGTCAGACTGGAGGTTCATGAGGGTCTTGGAAACAAACGGAGGTGGAATGACCCAAAACTGGTATGAGCTCAAAGAGCATATAGTTTGTTATGACGGCTGTATATGGTTCAGACAACCCTATTTGGTAAATAAATCACGGTATCAAAGAGTAGTGAGAGAACTAAAGCAATAACAAAAAATTACAGGAGGAGACCACTGACTAAACAGTGACCAAGTGCTGAAGAGACTTAACAAGGAAAATCTCTGAAGTAGACAACCAATAGTGGATAAGTGTACTGAACACTGCAATGCTGGTTTTCAGTTCCTGCCTACATACATTTTAATGCACTGCATGCAACTTTGCTCTATGTTTTTCTGGTAATGATACAGTATTCCTTATTTGGTACACCTTCATGAATGGGTTTGTACTCTTTGCACAAAGAGATTTACCTTTCAAATATTAAAAAGTAAATCAGTGCTGTGAAATGGCATTCTTTTGAACTGCATGCTCGCAATTTCAACCCTATCATGTAGGAAAACAACTTGTGTTTTCAGTATTTGATGATTCATGTATGTTTTGGCTTAGTATTACTCATTGATTCTGGCTTCATGAGCTGGATGAGTACAGTCTTTGTTAATTACCTCTTTTTGTTCTTTATAAGTTTTTGAGGTTCATGCATTTATCAATTACTTTGTCAAGAAACATAATTAATGCATGTTTGTTTCCAGACTTGTTTAACCTTTTCAAGTTGCTATTTTCAGATGGGACAAGGCCAATGAATTGCTAAATGAGATGCATACAAACAGGGTATCCAATATTCACCAGGTCATTGGACAGATGATCAAAGGGGATTTTGATGATGCCAGTAATTGGCAAATGGTAGAATATGTTTTTGACAAACTGAGTTCCGAGGGTTGTGGTTTTGGAATCAGGTTCTATAACACAATTCTAGAAGCGCTTTGGTGTTTGGGCCAGAAGGAAAGAGCTGCAAGGGTGCTTGATGAAGCAACTAAGAGGGGACTATATCCAGAGCTATATCGTAGAAACAAACTCATATGGTCTGTGGATGTACACAGGTATATTGCCATTTCTGTTACCTTTGCTTTCGTCTCATGATGAGTCTACATAATGTTATCTTTGTGGTGCTTCTTTTATCTTTCAGAATGTGGCCTGGTGGTGCATGCACTGCAATATCAGTCTGGCTGAACAATATGCAAGAGCTGTTAATAAATGGGGAGGAACTTCCTCATCTGGCAACAGTTGTTGTGGTGTAAGCATTTCTTCCTTAACTTATTTACTGAGTTGCATATTCATCTATTTCCTTTCTACTCTTGGCCATTTAGCAACTTCCTCCATTTCGCGCAACACATCTGGAATTCTTATTTTTATATCTGCCTTCCTTTTCTTTTTTTTCCGATAAAGGTAAAAATCTTCATGATGTGTTTTTAGTATATAAATTAGCCTTTCTGCCTTTCTTTTTTCCCAGTGTATTATAGGTTAATCCCGAGTGCAGGAGTAATGTGTTAGAAATGATTGAACGAACTTTCATGAATAGAACTTGGACCTGGCAGTTTTCATCATTATCCCAAGCACAGAACTGTTACAGATGTTACTTTGTCGTACCTAACGGGTCCATAGGTATCATCCTGATTTGGTGGGGTGGGGTTAATGTTCTAGATTACAGGAAAAAGTTGGTTAAAAGCTTTTCTTTTACAGTATGTTCTTGAAAGTTATTTCCTTTTTTTCTGCAGAAGAGGGCAGATGGAAAGGAGCTCAATAACAAGAGATTTCCCCATTGCAAAAGCTGCCTATTCTTTGCTAAAAGATGTATCATCATCCTTCTGTTTCCCTGGGTGGAATAAGGGACGAATAACCTGTCAAAAGTCTCAGCTTAAGCGTGTTTTTTCTAAGACTGAAGACTCAGAAATTGACAACATAGTTAGTTTATCTAATTCTCCTTTTCCTCTTGTGGGAACAAGGACGTCCTCGAGCAACCTAAATCAACATAGCAGTTCTGATGCGAACGAGATAAGCTTTAGGACGAATCCAAAACTTATGACGAGCGGAGTATGAATGTTAATTAGAATGTAAGCTCTGCTGTTGGGTTGATTCTTCCCCTGGATCTTTTCATCGTCCCTTTGATCCAATAAATTGGGCTAGAGTGGCTGTTCATCCAACGATACCCATTTGTGGAGGTTGAGCTCAATAATGGGTGCAGTGCTGCCCAACACATCTAAGGCAGAATTTATGGTGCTGAAGCTTTTCAATCTTAAGGCTGATTTCCTATAATCTGGGTCCACTTGTGTTGTCTAGCTTAGTGGCAGGAAACCTTAAATACATGGAAATCTTGTGGTCCATCAGCGCCACATGGAAACGCACATGTCACTGTATATTTGAACCAATGTTTCGTCAACTAGACCGACATAATGAAATGAAAGATAAGGAATGGATACGGTGGTTGTTTCTTTCCCTGTTCTTCTCTCCATCCTGTTATTATTCAGGTGCATGTTTGCCTGCCTTATGGTTCAGATAATAAGAATGCAATGACAATGGTTGCATTATAGATTGTTGGATGAGGAATAATTGGCCACATCATGTCAAATACTCAAAAAAGACATGACGAATAATGTGTTTTGCATCAAGATTGATGGCCTAACCACCATGTGATTTGGACAGCTAATGTCTAGGATCAGAAGCTTGCTTTAGGCTTAAAGATGGCCTACATGAGGTAAAACCCAAGGATTATATCCCATCCTCTTCAAATTTTGATTCTATCACAACATGGTGAGACTTATTTATGTTTAGATTCATGTAGCCCAGTTATAGTTTATTGCAACTTGGGAGTTGTAAAACAAAAAGAAAGGGTTATTGGACACCTTTTTCCAGTGGTTGAGGTTGGAGTTCGAAGGGGGAATATATATACATATGCATCTGTTGTGGTCAAAATGGATTTTAATGTAATGCAAGTTGCAACCAAACCATTGTGGCAGACAAAGCTGAAGTGTAACATTTTGGTAGAATCTGGAGATTGCATCTCCAAATTTAAATAAATAAACTATGCTTTCTATCTCTTTATCTTCTTCCCATATATATATATATATATATATATTTATCTTCCTTTGTAGGGATCTTTACAACTTTGCAGGTTTTCAGCTTCTTAACTTTCTTCACGCAACACCATGTCCGAGAGAGAGAGAGATAATCTTTTTCAATAGATTATTGCTTTCTTTCACTTGATTGGATCAAAAAGTCAAAAAGAGCTCTACATCAAGAAGATGGGCGTGGTGGGCATTTTTTGGATCTTATGAATTGTTTAAAAGTTGATTTTTTATAGGCAAGGCATAATTGGTGTTAGGTACGTACCTAGTTTGAATATTTGTTCAACATTGGTGTAGTACATGTTCAATTTAAATCTATTACTGCAACTACACACTATTTCCAACACTCACTATTATTATTTAGAATTATTACATTTACACCTTTTAATTTTTGGTCAACTTATTCAAGTTCTTATTGCCTTTTGGATAATTACACATGTATTTATCATAAACGTTTACATCATTTACATATACCATTCATACTTTTCAAAAAATTACACATATATTTCTAAAAAATATCTACACCATTACACAAATTATCCCTATTTTTCGATTGTTAGGGGCGATTGTCAAAAAATAATTATTGTAATTACGCAAAAGATATGGGTGGTTTCTATATAAACAAATTATAAATCAACGGGTATAAATGTAATCATCTCTTACAATTAATATCATCAATTGATACTCATAATCTCCTATAACCGTATTTTATTCCGCCCGTTAACTTAAACGTTGTTCAATACATAAAAATAAACCGTTATTTCCTACATTATCAAAAAACGATTTCAAGATGAACTAACTTTGATTAAATTTTTGGATCCCACTTAGGCACCCTCCAAATTTGATCCTAAAACTATAGTAATTTATGAAACCCAACTTAGGTTAGAACCATTTTATCTATATATAGAAATTTAGGTAAAGTGACTTGGCACCCATACTTGAGATGGTACCACAGTAGGACAAGCAAATTGGATATAACAAAAACAAGGGGCATAGGAATATTGAAATTTTCCATGGTGCTGTCCACTTTATGAAAAAACTTTTGTGTTAGATGCATACCTTGTACATGTACCTAAGACCTTGCTTGCACTTGTTTTCATTACAACAATCATGGACAAGAATGTTGAATGGTAGAACTTTGGAAAGCAGCCACCCTTCATGTCTCAATCTTTTGGGCTCATAGGATATGAAATTCAACACCTTAGTCGTCTACTATACGAGATTTTCAAAATGATATTAAATTTAAAAAAAAATTCGAGACATGTAGTCCCGTATTGATGAATTTCAAATTCCTCCAATATCACGTTATTTGAACTCTTTCCATCAAATGCAAATCTATCGATCCAAATATAGCCCCACAATATTTGGGCTGAATTCTTTTTCCGTAATAAATAATTTTCAACTCTAGCATCCCAATCACAATATCTTTGACCCCTCAATTTTCTCAATTTTTCTTGTATAAAAGAATCCTTAACAAAATCTATCATTGATCATTTCAAAGAGTTCTCGAATAACACAATTTCTAAGTACGAACTTTTGAGTGGCACGAATACAAATATCAAAATAAAAATAATAAAACAAAAGAAAACCCCAATTTTTCAATTCGAAAATGGGTTTAAATTAACACAAACAATATCAAATTTCAAATCTCATATATAATTTTAATAATTGATATCAATTTCTCGTGCTCCACAACTTTTTTCTAACATATTTCTTCAACACTAAGGAATCCCTTTAATATCCTTAAAATCCATCTTACCTTTTAATTTGCCTTCAAAGTGGAAAAGTAGAAAGATAGCATGCATGCTAAAATTATGCATTTTTCTTATTGAAAATGAGGTGGGGGTGGGGTGAGACATCCTTTATCACACTTTCTTGGGATAATATTACCATTTTGCTCATCAAGTATATCCATTTATGTGCTTTTGGTCCTTGGATAATTTGAAATTACAATTTTAATCCTCAAGTTGTTACTTTTTAGCATTTTTGGTCCTCTCAAAGTCGACGGAACTTCAAATTTAGAGTTTGAAAATCAAAATCGCAATCTCAAATTGTTTGAACACCAAAAGCGCATAAGTGGTTCTGTGTTAGGACCGAATTCATAAGTATTCCTACTTTTTGTCACATCTATATATGTGTTGTATGCTGTCACACTTTTAAATTACAGTCTAATTTAATTATATTTTTCAGCTTGAAGAACACTCGTCAATCAATCATACGTGTGGCACCAGTACACACCTGGTGAGGTGAATGATCTTTTATCACACTTTCATGTGACGCATGAATATCACTCATACGTGTATTATATGCTGCCCTATTTTTAAATTATAATTTAATTTAAGAGTAAATTGCATTAACACCCCATGAGATTAGATCAAAATACATAAACACACCATTTCTTTTACAAAATTACAGCTACACCCCTTAAATGTATAGTTGTTAATTACAGTTACACCCCATATTCAAAAGCAAAGCTACACAAACACCCCCTAAATAAAGTTACACCACCAACTCCTCCAGTGGTGCAACTGTAATTATATAAAATTCAGAGGGTATTTGTGTAGTCTAATTAGTAGGTATGTTAAAGTCAACAAGAAAAGGCAAAGGCCAAGAAAGGCTATTAACTATATAGGGTTTTCATAATTACAATATAAGTTTGATCAATGTTAATAACAACTTTATAGGATAATTAATCTAATTAATTATAAGGTTTTTCCCCCTAATCTTTGATTCGTGTGCTAATTATGAAGGAAATAATGTACTTTTTATGCAATTATAATGTCTCGTAAAATTGAGGTTTTAAAATTCAAGAATTGGAGTTGAAAATATGTCAAAATGTATAACTAGTACGTATTTTATCAATGTATTTCGATTTTAGTACGTATGTCCAAAAAATTAAAATATTATTGTTAATATTCTCGTATTATTATCTTATGTTTACAGGATGTTTGGAAATACTGAAAATAGTATTTTTTTTATTTCTGTAGTTTCTACGTTTGAACTGTTAAAATTAAGTTATTTAACTCAAAAGTTATAAGCAACTTTCTATCAACTTCTACAGTTTATTGATAAAATTATAAATATTATTTTTTTTTTCAAATATTCCAACTTTTATTTTTTCTTTTCCGCTTTTAACTTTTATTTGCAAGCACTTTCAAATTTTACTACAGTTTAACTTACGACTTTCTCTACAATTCATTTTTATCACAAAAGCAGAACAATTTCGAACAAAACTTAAGTTGGAAAACACAAAAATTGTAACTCGGGTTCGGGATTTACAATTTTATAATTAATTATATAAATACAGATTATAATTCTAAAATTCCAAAACTAACCTTATCGTTAAGGTTAATAATGAATGAATTAAAAAAATAAATTATTTAATTAGCATAATAGATAATTAAAAGAAAATAAATAAATATTGGAAAAGGATAGTAAAAAAATAAATATTGAGAATAGAGAAAAGAATGGAATTATTGTTATTATAAAGTTGGTGGGGGGCAAAGCAAACTGTAGATAATATTATACCTTATCTTTGGCTTATCCCTTCCCCCCACCCCCCACCATCCATTTCTTATCATTAAATAATATACTATTTTAATTTTATGAAATTAGAAAAAAAAAATGGTAAGAATATGGTCATGTAAAATTATTACTCAAATTAATTTTTTTTTTATAATATCGTACCAATCACATAATAAGTATGATACACGTGTCATGTAATTTGCCGCTTTCTTTAATTATACAATAGTAATATAATAAATATACTATACTTGCTATATAATTGGTTTAAGTCTGACAAGCTCGATTCGGATGATTAGGATTTTTGAAATTAAGAGGGAATATGCTTAAATTATCTTTTTCCTCCATATTTTTTTTTCCCGAGTCAAAAGTTTTTTTCTTTGTTTAAATGAGTCGATCACAATGGCATCATAAATTTTATTAATATCTAACGTTTATAACTAATGACAATTGTTCTTACAAGTGACCACCGACTACTGTTAAAGTACACCAATGCTGATATATTGATGGGATTTAGTCATGCAGTTCCACCAGCATACTAGTTAGGAATTAAGCGTTACTGAATCAACTACGGTTCAAATTTATAATCGGGATAATTACATTATCACCACTGACCTATGGTCTATTTACGCAAATTATCCCTATTTCCTTTTAAAAAAAATTACACATACACTCTCTAAAGCATCAGCATCATTGCACAAACTACCCCTTCTTTTTTGTTGTCAGGGATAGTTTCTATAACTATGCAAAAAATAAAAATGATTTATGTAAATAACTCATAAATTAAAAATGTAAATATAATTATCTGTTTGTAACATATATATACACACACAAATGGCATTTTCAAAGAAAGTGACATGAAAATGACTGAAAAAGCATCTTATTAATTTCCATCAATTAAAACACTGTTTAATACATTAATTTTATTAAATAATTATGAAAATATCTGTTGTACATGCACTAAGTATTCTATATCAAGATAGAAGAATTTTCAATTTTAGAATTTTTTTTTTTTTTTTTTTTGTGAGGGGGACTCTTAAAAAATTTGGTTATGTATATTGGTTGATTAAAAATTAATAGTATAAATTTAGGATGAAAATTAACTAATTTAATTAATTAAAATTACTTTCGCCAGTTTATCCCGCCGGTTGCATAATTAATTTTAGAAAATTACAACTATACCCCTCTGAAGCTATAGTTGTAATTACAACTATACCTTCTATTTAAAGACAACGCTTACACAAATACTCCCTAAACACCATAACACCAACACCCCTGAGGGTGTAGCTGTAAATTTGCAAAAGAAAGAGGGTATTTGTGTATTTTGATCTAATTTGAGATTCAACAATAATCTGTATTTTTATAATCAACACGGAATTGTGAATTCAAATACCGTAATCAATTACTTTATACTCAAGGTAAATTACTTTGAACCCCTTAAGATTAGGTTTAATTGCACAAATACCCTCTTTCCTTTGTGAAATTAAATGTACACCCCCTAAGGGGTGTTACTGTAATGTACCTCAGGGGGTGTCCTTTGTGAAATTACAAGTACATCCCCTAGGGGGTGTTAGTATAATGTACCTCAAAGAGTGTTTTGTGTAAAATTTTACGACTAATTAGGGGATGCACTTGTAATTACAATTACGCCCTCGATGGGTTTATTTTTAATTTTGCAAAGGACAAGGATATTTGTATAATTAAATCTAATTTCAGGTAATATCAAATTAATTTACCCAATAATCAATTATGCAACCGTTGGACCAAACTGATCCTAACAAGAAATGAAATAAACTAAGTCAATCTAAATTATTAATTAGGATAAATCAAAAGGGACCATGCCCTAATCATGTTCCAAGATGAGTTTAATTAATCAACTAATCTTGGGACAAATCAAATCCTCCATACCTTGTCTAGACAACAGTGTCAGTTAATTATTCACTTAAACATTTGCTTTTCATGTGCTAATCCTTTTTAATAAACATCAATTTGCACCTAATCAGAGTTTATTAATTACAATTTTAGGATCATCGTACCGTATTGGCTGCAGTGCACTTGGAATCAATTCTTGTTATTAAATGCCTAATTGTACGCTAATTATAGTTGTAGTGGTTGTGAGTTCGACTCCCACAAATATAAAATGTACTGTATGTGTTTCATAGTAGTCGCCTTGTCTCTTTATTCACTTAAAAATTTTATGGGAAATAAAAATATACAAAAATAGAAATTAATTAAAAAAAAAAAGAATTTGTAATTTTTAAATGTCTAATGTTGTTTTAAAAATTAAAAATAAAAAAATCGAGTCGAATTTTTCAGCTCGTTTCTTGGTGCGTACCACATTTCGAACTGTAAATACTGCTATTTATTTAAAATTAATTGTCACAATTATTTTTCAAGGGGCAAAAATGTAATTTCTTGTAAATGGGAACATCAGACAAACAAAAAAATATGTTAATGTGAGACAAATGGGATATTTTCTTTTTCTATATTTTTCAGCTCCACAATTTCAATGGATCCAAAATAATAAACTCAATAAAAAAAAGTACAAAATCAAAATGGTTAATGACGTCATTGATGACGTATACAACTCGATTTGTTAAAAGCAACAATTCAGAACACCAATGTATATATACGCACGCCTGTAAATATACATACAAACATGTGTGTGTATATATACGTACATGTGTGTATATGTACGTATATACCAACATAACTCTAGTTACGAAATAATTAAATATTTTTTTTTGATAAATGTAATTTTTATAAATATAAAAAGATATAGTACAAGACTAAGGTACAGTACTTTTAATTCCAATTATTTTTGCAAATATATATATATATATATATATTACTACTTTTCTTGATCCATTTTTTTTTTATTTTTATTTTTTTAAAAAAAAAGGCAACCTTGGAACTTTTAGTATGAAGCTATGGGCAGCTGTAAGATTAATAATTATTCCCTGTTTGGCTATCCATTCATGGGTGTCTGGAAAAGCTGCTTTGACTAAATATAACACAATCAAGTACCTATCATGCACAAATTAACCTCAACTGCCCAATTTCTGCTCCCAGAATATTAGGTTACTTGGCCTGTCGAGAGATAATCGAGCTTCTGAGCACTGTTGTACCCATTTTTTCTCTCATTTATGAAATTTATCTTTACCCAGAAAAAAAAAAAAAAAAGATGTTAGGAACTTATTAAGTTTTTTAATAATATTAAAGAATTTTTAATTTGTCGTTTTTAATATTTTATAAATTTTATTTTATTCAAATACTTGAAAATTTTCATAATTAACATTATTAAGATATCAAAAATAAGTTAGGAACTTGATTTTTTTAAATAATTTATAAGCTCATAATATTTTATTTTTGAATTTTTATATTTTTATTTTTGTTTAAAAAAATTATCAAGCATTTTTTAACGTCATATAAATTTATCTTTAATTTTTTTTCAGAATATTTTCTAAAATTAGGTAAACACCGCCAAATTACTCATTAATATAAAAAAAAAACGACCAAAGATCTGCACCTAAATTAATATAGTCGTGCCGACTTGGATCGGACCCAATGCCGCTTGAACCTAAGTATGTACAGACTCATAAAATGGCCATGCGATCATAAATTCACGTGTAATTCTATATTTTTTAGAATGTCTATTAATACTAAGTGCGTACAGCTTTTGCTATTTCTATACATTCTTACAACCTTCATATTACATCCGCTAACAATCAGATGCTTATAATCGGGGGATATTCGGTATTGTCGCTTGTTTTTTTCTTGCAATACAAGTCATTAGAATCCCAACTTATTAAACATTTTTGGAGTATTTCTAAAACAAATTGATCTTACCAAATGTGAACGTACTAATACAATTGTTTATCGGAATAATTACCTTTACACACCTTGAGCTATGGTCTGTTCGCACAAATTATCTCTATTTTTTGCTTAATTACAAAAATTACCCATGACAACCCAAAAAAAAAGGCTGGTCTGTGTAATGATGTTGATATTATTTAAAGAATGTATATACAATTCTTTTAAAAAAAGAGGTTATTTGTGTAAAAAATTAATTTTTTCCGGTGGATGTAAGTGTAATTATTCAAAAAATTAGGGGTGCAAATATAATTATTTTTATTTTATTTTTTATGAAATTTATATTTCGAAAATTGAACAATATCCAAAATTAAAAATAGAAGATAAAATAAAATAGGCAAGGATCACGTTGTGGGCAAAGTCCAAAAGGAATTTCTTCCTTTATTTATTTGTTTTTTCTATAGTGAAAAAGACAGAACACTACATAAGAATATTCTGTAATGCAGTAATCGCTGGACACGTGTCCCTTCCCGCCACCATACGACAGCTCTTATTCCCCGTTTCGGGAAATAATCTACCAACAAAAATATCGATATTTTGAAATCAACCAACATATTATTAGAATATTTAATATATAATTTATATATATATATATCAAAATGTTTTTTTGTTTAAATTAGTTTATTTTGATCAAATATTTTTTCCTGATGTTTTTAAAATTTTTAATTACTAAGAAAAAATTCATTGATTAAAAATCTCATTTATTTTAAATTAAAATTTTTATTTTTATTTTTATTTAACTATAAAATCATATGCACAATATTTTATTTTCAAAATTAAATACTTGTCATACAAATTTCTATTTGCAAGATTATGATACTAATGCAGATTGTATTTAGAGTTAATTACATTCTATCATTCAAATTATGATCGTTTTTACTCTTTGTCATCTAAATTTTTTCTTTTGTGTCAATTTACTATCTCAACTTTATGAAATTTTATACTTTGTGATTTATAACTATTTTTCACCAAGTTTTTTATTGAAAAGACATCATATGCAATGCACATGTGATATTTAAGGGTTATATGATGTGATACTTTTTACATATGCACAATATGTGATTTTTTCCTGCAGAAAAATTAACTGAAAAATGGTCATATATGGCAAAGTGCAAATTTCGCAAAGTTAATAAGGTAAGTTGATGCAAAATTAATGCATTTAAATATTAATATTTTTTTACTTTACTAAAAACATATTAATTAAATAAGAAAATATATATAGGATTTTAACAATTTATAAAACAATTTTTCTCAATGTCCAAAAATATGATAAACGTTTAGTGGTTATTTACAAAATATTTTAAAAGATAAGCATATTATCCCCCTATGAAAAAAAAATATAACAATTTACCCCTTGTATTTTTTAAAATGAAGCAATTTATCTTCTTATACAGGGAGATAAATTGCTTCGTTTTAAAAACCATAGTGCGGTAAAATTGTTGTATTTTAAAAAATAAAGAGAGGTAAATCGCTATTTATTTTTTTATAAGGGGGCAATTTACACATTTGCGATACCACAAGAGGGTTGCTTGCTTTTTTTTTAAAAAAAAAAAAGCTTAATTAATCAAAATATAATTTAATAAAAAAATTATTTATTTTATTGTTAAAATAATTTTTATTTGATTTATATTTATCTGAAGTTCTTATTGAATTTATAAATAAATACTTAAAAGAACTAATTATATTAAGAGATAATTACACTCCCCTTTCATGAAGTTGGTGTAATTACATGTAGCCCCCTGTAGGTTGAAAATTACATCAAGTACTTCTGATATTTGCTTCTATCTAACAAATAAATCCATCCGTTAGTAAAATTTATTAAATTTGTTAATATTAATAAAAAAAAGGGATAAAGGTTCATATTTATTCTAATTGACTTATTACTGATTTAATGCACATAAAAAAATTATTTAATTATTGAATTACTCTTATATATCTTCGCACATGAATGCATGTGAGGAAGTATATCTTCACTCTTATAAGGATAGTTAAGTCACAGAGAAATTATTTAACCTGCAGTAAGTCAGTTATAAGTCAATTGAGGATAAATATTAATATCCATTCAATGTTTTTGTTGATATTGACAAATTCATTGAATTTTAACTAACATGGGGACTTATTTGTTAGATTGATGTAAATCTCAAAAGTACTAGTATAAACTTTCAAACTACAGGGGATAAATAGTTAAGTCACAAAAAAATTGTTTGACCTGCAGTAAGTCAATAATAAGTCAATTGTTCAATATATATATATTTTTTTGTTAATATCAACAAATTCAGTGAATTTTAACTAATGAAGTGACTTATTTGTTATCATCGATGTAAACCTTAGGTGGCTTATTTGAGGGAAGGAAGTATAATTATCCTTTATATTAATATTCACTGAATTGATATATTGCTCAATTTATTAAGATATGCTGACATACAATGAAAATTTTGGTGTGATGAATCTTTCCTTCCAAACAACTCCTTATCCTTATCTTTTATGAATAATAATTTCCATTTAATAATTAAAATTCCAGCACTGCATCGTACGGCCGTCACGTTTGTCAAAGCCTTTTCCTCCTCGTATAAAAAGCGCTCCCACTCTTCTTCCAATCCTCATTCATCCATTTTCACTCATCATTCTGCATCTGCTGCGAAGAGAATAATCCCCCGAGAGAGAATGTCGCAGAGTAGCGAGGCGACGTCCGCCGCCGTGGGAGGTGGTGGCGGGGGCGGCGAGATTATGTTGTTTGGGGTGAGAGTTAAAGTTGATCCCATGAGGACGAGCGTCAGTATGAATAATCTCTCTGAATACGAGCCTGTTAACACCACTGGCAATCCCAAAATTAGTGGTAATGAGGTGCCGAAGGCTGTGGCGGAGGACGGTGGCACCGCCGGGTACGCCTCCGCCGATGACGCCGTGCCGCAGCCATCAAACGGCAATCGCGAGCGTAAGCGAGGTCAGATCTCTGATCATGTGTTTTGCTTGTGTAGTTCTGAATGATTAGTGGTTCTGGTTGACTGAGATTTGTGTTGTTGATGCTTTGATCATGGAACTATTGAGTCTTTTCTGGTGGGGCTTTTGGTTCAATCTGCTTCAGTGGATGAGATTGGTTGATGTGATTCACGAAATTGGTTTCTCGGTTGATAGAGAATATAAAGATGTTAATTTTTGGTTAGTTTTTGTGAAAATCTGTCAATCTTTCGAGGAGTCGTCTGATATAAGTTATGTTGATTTGAACACATAACTTAAAATCTTGAATAAAAATCTCTACTCTTTGATTTTGAAAAGAGAAGGGAAAGAAAGAAATTCCTATGACTGGTAAACAAAGATGAATATGATTAAGATGAAAAAGAACCATAGGTGTATTGTATCATAGTCATTCTTTCCTTGATTTATGGTTTTTTATGGTTGTCATTGAATTCTGATCTGCTTTCCTTTGCTTTGGATTTGGTTTCAGGAGTTCCATGGACAGAGGAGGAGCACAAGCTATTCCTCATTGGATTGCAGAAGGTTGGAAGAGGAGACTGGAGAGGAATCTCTAGAAATTATGTCAAAACTCGTACGCCAACCCAAGTTGCTAGCCATGCCCAGAAATACTTCCTCCGCCGAAGTAACCTTAATCGCCGCCGCCGCCGTTCCAGTCTTTTCGACATCACCACTGACTCGGTAAATTTCTTATGGATCGTTATGTGTTCTTCAGTTTTCTGTTTATATCAATTAGATTAAACGAGGGGATCTTTTATGAGTTTCTCTTGTTACGAATTGAAACTTGTCTATTTTGATTGCTAAAATAAAAATACAGCTAGGACTTAGCTATAAGCACTTTTTCTCTGTTACTTTTGAGAGACAAAGGATCCCTTTAAAGGTCAAAAGTAAAAAAAGGAATTTTCTGAGTGGGAAGCAATGTGGGTTGCAATCGTGTTGCTATAAACTAGAAATCTTCAAGGATTAGATATTGTCTATGGAGATTTCGATATTCTGTTTCGATGCTGTTGAAGGTAAGTTTCTGGATCTTATCTGTTTCTTATTAGGTTGCTGCGATGCCAGTTGAAGAGGGCAAGAACCATCAAGAGAGTGCAGCCCAGTCGGTTGCTCCTCCAACTACACTGCCTCTGCCTATTACTTCCAATGTCAATGGATTCTCAGTTGTGCCTTTTCCGGTGAACATTGGCCCTGTTTTGTTCTCAGTGCAAAATGGAAATCCCATGGAAAATTCCACTCTTGGGCAAAGTGATCTACCTAACAATTCATCATCAATGCTCGTTCGCCCAGTCCCCATTGTTCCTATGCCTGCTTCCTCAACAATGGTGGATCTCAACTTAAAGCAACAATCGCCAATCGAACCTTCACTGTTATCTTTGAGGCTGTCACTTTCATCAGGTCAGGATCAGCCATCAACAAGGGACTCAGCTTTCCAGATGCTGCCAAGCTTCAAAAACGGTGATAGCATCATAACCGTTGCTTGACGTTCTTGAAACTCAGAAAATAAAATTGGAAAAAAAGACCACCAATGGTAATTAGAGATATTCAATTATGAAAATAGAGGGCTTTAATCAAGCAATAGATTAGTCACTTAGCTCGGCTAGAAATCCATCTTTTTTCATTGTACAGACCGGAGAAACATCATGCTGTGTTGTACTTGTTTTCCTTATGCTAATATTTTTAGATTCTTGCTTGGTTTTTGTCTCCTTCCTCTGTGGTTGAGAATAAAATAGAGACCAATTATGCAAATCCCTTTTGATTCTTGATTTTTATTTGTCTACTGGTGGTGGCCGTAGCCATTAATTTATGTAGCAATCTAGTGGGATTTTCTTAGTGTGTGCTAGGTGCAAATCTTGGGGAAATCTTTTGCTAATCTCTGAATGTGGATGCAAAAATTAGGTTTCTGTCTCAGTGATGTGTGATGGTGGAGGTTGTCTTATGGTGGGGCCTTTAGTTCCTTTGAGTGGTATTCATAATATCTTGCACTATCCAAAGATGATGTTGGATAAGTAGATAATGCTTCTTTTCTGGTGCATTTGCATTTATGTTGTCAACTTCTTGTAGGATTTGAATTATGGATAAATTATAATCAGCTTTTTTAAAATTTATTATAATTATAAATATTTTTTAATTATTTAAAGAATTATAAATACTGCCTACAATAAATTGTCATGCAAATATATGTATTAGACACGTTAATTTAGTGGATATTTATAATTTTTTAAATAATAAAATATATTTGTAATATATCAAGTTTTATGAGTGTTCATTGTAATTTACCGTGTGAAATTATTCATTGCTAAGACAGATGGGCTTCTGAATTCGGATCCAAATTATCAGCCCGGATCCAGTTTTGGTATTGCTTTGTATTTTAATTTTAACGTTAGTTGTTGAATGATGAATATATGAGTATATCGTATTATCACTTTAATGAAGATATGGTTTGTTCAATCATATGGGCATAATTTTAAATCAAATGAATACTTGAAATTAAGTTAGGGTACCGGAATATGACTCTATAGAGACTTTCCATTTGACATTTATCCAGAAATTAGGTACCAATTTGATATAAATAGTAAGAATTTTGTACTAATTTGATCATTTTTAAGAATTAAAATATCAATTTGATATTAGTTATAAGTTTGTTTTCCTATTTTTTTTCGTGACATTTCAGTAAATATTCAGAATTCTCAATATATATCTTTTGTCCCCATAATGATGTAATGAAACTCAAGGTCTACCACTGATCGTTGTGATTTAATGGTTAAAGTCGAATATTGTTATACTTACGATATGGGTTTAAATACTTGGTTTTCACATGATTAAAATCTTAATTGTTGATAATAACAAGTCAATATCGAAATTCTGTCTGATAGGTATGATGCAAGCACAATCTTTTTTTATGGATTATAAGGTGCCATGATTAATTCGAGAATTTCCATTGTTTATATTTAGTGGCTTTCCACTTATTATGTATGGACACTTCGAAAAATTACCTAATGCAGTGTCGAACACGACATCAGCGTATCCAAAAAAAAATTTTAAAAAAAAAAAGAAAGGGACACGCAACTTCTTTGTTCGTACATGGAAAATTGAGTTGATATGAATGGTAAGAAAGTAGACCATTAGGAGAAATCTTTGGATAAGAGTACGAGGTTTTGAGCACCAATACTATCACTAATATCTAATATCTAGATTCGTTTAAGATGACTCCCACTTACCAAGCATAAGACTTAACTTTTGATCCGATATTCATCACATAGAAGGAGAAAAATCTCTCTCCGGACCAAAAAATGAGGCATAAGAGAGAGACTCAGCGGCTCCATCCCTTTCGTGAAAGAGTTCGGTTACCAGCGTTTCCCTTATATCTCTGCGAATGTAGTTGTTGTAGTGTATTACAACCCAAAGGAGAAAGGGTACTATTCAAAAATTCCTGTTGTTAAGGGAAAGTCGGCACATGGAAAAGCTCAAGCTAGGCTAGAGGTTCAACGAAATGGAAGGCATTAGATAGTTGGGATCTCCAGCGGAAAGTCCTAAAACATGCCCTTAGATAGTCTTTGCCTGTAGCCCATAGCCTCCTGCGAAACGGTTAGCCCGTGACCTTACATATAGGATGCCTAGTTCCCTTTTAAGCAGCGTCGATGTTGACACAGATAGGGCATGAAAGTACGAGCCCTTCAAAGGTTGAGTTAAGTTTTGCCTTGCCTATCATGGACACCCCACTACCACACGGATGTTGTAATTCAATCTTCTAGACATTCTGACTATAGAATGATATATATGTCAAATGATTCACAATGAACAATCATCAATCGCGATTGAAAAAACTCGTGATGATGTCGGGCAGGGTGTCATGGAAATATATTTAGGGGTAATGGTTGCAAGTTCGAATTGTAGAGAGCAAAACCAACCTAGTAAACCACTAATACTGTGCCCTATTAGTAAAGCATGTACTTCTTGCAAGGCTTGCTGAACTTCTTTATGTGACAGACATTGCAAAAGTAGTCTGTTGAACAATCACCAATGAGGACTTAAAGTATACTACTTTTTAACCTTGATGGGTTTTACAATCTACTATTTGAGAGTCTTTTCCTAAATATATAGAAGGGCTTCGATGAGCCCTAGATGTAAAGGGTTCCTGAACCCTTCAAAATAATTAGAACAACGCGAAATTGGACCTTCCTTAAATAGATGAATTTGGGATTGATTGTGGAACCAAGTATATAGAACCCAAGGCGAGCAGTAAGATACACTAGGCGGAGTAGTCACTGTAAAGCAAGTTTTCTTCAACAGGATCAGTGCATGTATGAACCCCAAGAAAATCCGGAAGGTCCAGGTCTAGTCTAGACCCGGATTTCCTTTGTTTAGCTTTTTGGTAGGAAAAGCGATCATAGGAAGAAATGCCCTATGAATAGATTAGTCTACTAACGTCAACAATCTCTTTTTTCATATATGATACCGTTTGTTTTTATATTCAAAATATAGATATTAAAAAAAAAAAAAAAAAGAAGAAGAAGAAAGATAAATATTCCCATGGTAAGAATAGGACAGTTGCACTAAGGAAGAGGGCTAGGATTTGATAAAGGTGATAGGACAGGGTTCTAAACCTGCCTTAGTCTCAAATAGGGCGCAAACTAGGGAAATTACTATATGAATGAGACTTCATCCATATTACAAGCGATACCTAGACTCTGAGTTTTCAACAAGCTACTGCTACATTCATTTCACTAGGAATTGATGATCTTTTAACAATACCCTCGAATAAATAGCTAGTTCAAGATGCTGAACAACAAAATCAATAAAGAGTAAATAATTTCTTATTCTTATCTATCAAAACAAACCCAGGGAGGTCCGTCGGGACCAGGGGAGCACTGTTCACCTTGGGCATAAGTGCAGCAAATTAGCCACTTTTCTTCGTTAAAAGTCTTTACAAGCCGCATACATATAGCCAAATAGTGACATCCCTAAAAAAACAAATAACTTTTTCTTAGTAGAACTATAACTGACTTAGTTTAATCCTACTAGAAAGGCAGTGAGTGACATGGAGTAGGAGTAGAGGTCTAAAATGAAAACATACTTTTCTGAGGAAGGAAAGGTTAAATAAAAAAAAGGTGAAATTGTACGAGAGATAAAGATAACGAAATTCTTCTATACATTATGTTACCTAGCCAAACCCTAACCTCATGTGCCATAAACGGTTGTTCATCCTTCTCCGCTCCCTCTTTTTTTACATATGTGGCGGGCGGGTTACTAGAGAAGAGGGTTCAGCTTACTGTTGGTGCGTTCGACACGTTTTAGACATGGTTCGAATATTTTTTATAATTTTAAAAAATTTTGGGATATCTTTAAGAAAAAATGAATTTTAGACTTAATAAAAAAGAAAAAGAATTAATTCACTCATCTTAAACTAAAAATATTATGATGAAAATACTTAAAATTCAAGAGACGTCACGATAATTTAACTAATTTAAATTATTAAAATAATTTCATTACATTTTTTTAAAATAAGTTGATTGTATATTTTTTTAAGCCACGTTCGATTAAAAATGTAAATGTAAGACATGCTTATTTTATATTTTATCTTAATATTTTTTATATTACATATTTTAATTTTATGAAAAATTGAGAATATATATAATAAAAGTATATTATATATACCCGTGTCAATGTCTTATTGTGTCATATTTTTTCACAATTTTTGTATCGTCATGATCCATGTCCATGCATTATGATTTTCCACTCCCTTTGTTCTTACTGATACTTTTATTCTTTAACATTTCATTTTAATATTGTGTCATCATAACAATAACAATGGAACAACACTATGCTCATTTATTTATTATATTTAAGAACATCTAACATATACATATATATTAAATAATTATTATTGTTTTTATTATCACGAGATAAGCCACTTGAAAATTGAATTATTATTACAAGGGCCTAAATTCTAGAAATAATCACCATAAAAATTTTAAAAAGAGAGAGAGAGAGAGAAAGGGGGAGAGAGAGAGAGAGATCGATCTTGAATATTAGCAAGAAACATTGCATTCAAAGATCACAGTTGCCGTTTAAAAAGAGTAATTAATCACATGAGAATGATAAGTATAATTATACATATTATGTGATTGACTCGATTCTACCAAACAAAGCTACACTGGAAAATAATTTTCTCGGACAAAAAGTAAGGCCTTTCAGAACAAATAGTTTGAACTAGGTAACTAACTGAATTAACTAACATGACAACAGAAGGACTATCTGATACACATCTTGTATGGAGAAACAAGAGTAAATAGCAAAGCTAAGACAGCCTTTCCAAGTTTCCTTACATTGACTTAAACTTGGTTCTTCATTCAGAGGAAAGCCAGGGATTAGGCGCCACGTACGTATACCCATGGAAATGCTCACCGGATGTCGGAGTAGGAGCAGGGGAGTCATCGAGAGGCATTGCCGTCCAACATCGATCAAAATTAGCTGTGCAGTCTTTTCCGCTCACGTCTGGCTTGAATTTTGGCTGTAGTTCTCTTGCCTCTAGTTTCTTCCAGTTGATTGTCCGAAACCATTTGTGGGCTTTGATCTCTTCAGCTCCCTTTGGCCCACTTCCTAATCTTTTCAACGGGTCCTTTTGAAGCAGCTGCAGAACAAGAAATCAGATCAGCATCCAAGAAAAGATAGAGAAGATGATAAATCCACGAATAAAGACGTTTGCCGTCTTACCCCTTTAAGCAGAGAATGAGCCTCGCTGCTCAAGCGAGGTGGAAGCTTCAGTTTTTCGTTGATGATTTTCTCCTGGAGCTTCTTTCTGTTCGGATGCGTGTATGGCGCCTGAAAGAAAGAAACAGTAATGCAACAATCAGAGATGGTGAAAGGATTCAGGGTGTCAATCTCGGCAACTGCAGTCCGTGATAAACTCTATGTTTCTTGAATTTCACCCGACAGAGTGAGCTACGGCATGAAAGCTCTTCGATTTTCTAAGCAATCGGCTAAAATCATTTTGTTTATTACCTGGCCACTGAGCATTTCATACAAAAGGATCCCGATGCTCCACAAATCAGCATTTTTGTTATGCCCTTTAGATAGTAAGATTTCTGGAGCCATATATTCTGTCGTCCCACACAGTGAATTCGATCTGCTCGATTCATCAATCTCCTTTGCCAGTCCAAAATCAGTTAACAATACCTGAAGATCGTAAGCGTATAAATTAGTCAACAAACAAACTAATTTGTGCATGTGTAAAGGATATATGTTATCATGTTATGTGTTGCTCATGCTCCTGCAAATCTATGAGGTCAGGGCATGGCCGTACATGCCCATCAGCATCCATGAGAATGTTTTCAGGTTTTAGATCTCGATGCACAATCCCGTTCTTGTGAAGATGCGAAACAGCAGATACAATCTCAGCAGTATAAACCCTTGCCTGGTCCTCACTACCCAAGAAATAACCGGAAACAGGAATTAAGTAGATGAACACAAATCATTGTTGGTTGATAAACAAGTGTACGTCGTACCTGAAAATCCCTTGCCTGTAGAGATGATAAAAGAGATGGCCACCGTTTATAAAATCCAGGATGAGATACAGCTTAGACTTCGTCTGTAGATCGTCAAAAGTAAACTAGTAAGGCCATGAGCAAGTTAAGATGCATATTTAAGGACTGACGAGATGTAAGGAGGACCTTCATATGATAGCATCAAACCCATAAAAAAATGCTTAGTAATTGTTATATTTGTAATCATTTAAACTAGCAACGGAACCAATAGTGCATCGCTTACTCAAACAAATATAAAGCTTATGATTACAAGGTATAGAAAGGAGATAAAGCAACGAACAATCACTTCGGTTTATCAAACAAAGATAAGAGGAAAAAAAATCATTCTTTAATGACGCAAAACAGTTTCCCTAAATTGTTTTGGCCAGTAAAATGTGGAGCCTAAGTACATCAGTTTGTATCGGGTGTGAGTTGCTATGTACTCGCAATTCAGAATCTTTCTCCAAGATTTCACAATGTAAAACATTCTCATCCACAGCTTTGACATTCAATCTTTCTAAACAAAAACTGTATAACCAAAGGTCAATAGTAAGTACTTTTAACAAGAAAATTTTGTCAAAGAATCAAATGGAAGCTCTCTCCCTCTAAATTGCCTAAACCTTTGCGGGTGATTCAGTGGGTATTTCAATGAGCTTAATTAATCTTTCTTCATCAATTAGAGAGAAAAAAATGGCTTTTACACACAGTTGAGAGTGTTCAAATACAGTGGTTTTGTTCATATTCCTAAAGATGGAAGTCACAAGCTTGATCACAAGCCCCAGATATGTATCTTCATAGGCTACGGTGTTTGGCTGCCTTCCCTGCTGTTCATCCGCATGTCTCGCAGCCTAGCTACCTATAATGCTATAAAATCAACATAAGAGAAAAGTCCATCTCCATTTTTCTCCTAAGATCCAACAATAGGGCAGAATTTGAAACTATTTCTCTTTCTTGTCAAATCGGCAAATCTATTTTCTCTGTACTTCCTATCAATTCACTTTGTCAACAACCTTCCCCAACATCGGGAAAAGAAACCATCTTGGCACCGCTTAAACACCATATGCATCTAAGCAAACACATTTCCAGTTTCTCATTTAACTCTTCAATGCAACCAAACACCACAAACCAAAAGCTAAATCTAATCCAACATTTCCTTTATTCTAGACAAGTAATTCATCAATTCCCATAACCACATCACAAAGGTATTATCATCTATGCGCAGAGGTATAGGAAGGATCGTGAAAATCACCTGGAGCTTCTCATTTAACTCTTCAATGCAACCAAACACTACAAACCAAAAGCTAAATCTAATCTAACATTTCTTTTCTTCTACACAAGTAATTTATCAATTCCCATAACCACATCACAAAGGCATTCTCATCAATCGGCAGAGTAAAGAAGGATAGCAAAAATCACCTGAAACGAGTACCGGAGCTGCACGACAAAAGGATGCACCACCTTGGTGAGAATATCCCTCTCAGCCCTCATGTAATCAACATGATTGTTCTTGATTATTGTATCCTTCCTCATCACTTTCATTGCAAAAATCCCATCACCATCACCACCACCACCACTCCTGCCCTTCATCCTTACCTGAAACACCTTCCCAAACGCGCCCTTCCCAATCACCCTCATAATCTCGAAATCCGCAGGCCCCACCTTCTTCACCCCGTCAATTCCACCATTCTCCACCACCCCGTTCATCCCATCCCCACCACAAACGCTCCCACTACCCTCCTCACGGGCTTCGTCTTTCATATCGTTATTAGCAGTATCATCAGAGGAAGAATAGTAGAGCTCCTCCCGCTCGTCTTGCTCAAAGGTGGGAAGGGACTTGGAGAGCGTGAAACGGGGAGAAGGGCCCACGAAGGAGTGGGAGCGGTGGTGTATAACTTGTGGGTCTCCGAGAAAGAGAGAGGAGGAGGAAGAAGGAGATGAGGCGGCTGGGCCAAAGAGGTCGGAGAAATCGAAATCTTGAGAGGGATCCTCGGCCGCGGAAGTGGATTGTGGGATGTGGAGGTGGGTCAGCCTCGATGCTAGCATCGAATGGAAGGCCTTCTTCTGGTAGGACGCAGAACAAGAAGAAGAAGAAGAGAGAGTACTGTTGTCGTTCATGGTCAGAGAGAAATGGAAATCGTGATGCACTGAATCTGTGCGTATGTGCGTTATAGTTGTAGAAGAAGCCAGCCGAGGAGGGCAGGCTCAGATCTTACATGGGTTACATTTTTGTGAGAGATTCTTGCAAGAGAGAGAGAGAGAGAGAGAAAAAATAGAGAGAATTCTTGCGAGTTTGCAGTTGCAGAGGGAGGTCGACAGATTCGTGAATCTGAGATAGAGAGGCGGGGGGGGGGGTGGGGGGATGGGCGGATTGGAGTTTGGTTGTGTGATGAAATCCACAGTTTTGTTCTTCACAATTTATGTCAGCAAGAATTGAATTTTCAGTCTTTTATATTTAATGAAAAAAAGGGATAATTCCATTTCCACTCCTCATTTATTACCTTTTACACAAATTATCCCTATCATTTCAAAAATTACATAATCCATCCCTGACAGCCTTTAAAATCTAAAATAACCCTATTGACTAAGTCAACTTTTAAATTAATTTTTCAAAACAGAAATGCCCTTTGGTGTTACTGCAATTATAAAAAATAGAAGGAGTGTCAAAATAATATTTATAAAAATGAGGAATATGACCCCATATATTCTTTTAATAACTATTACTAATTTTTTATTTAATTTAAATTATTCTATTAACTTTTTTATTAAATCTCTATATAAAAATTACACATTTTAATAATTAAAATATTAAATTATTTAATTAATATATAAATAAAATTAATTAATAGATTATAAGTTTAAACTAAAAAATTATCACACTTATATATATTATTTGAAATTATTAAAATTAAAAAATTAGTTATCCTCTATTTTTGTTTATAACTAAGTTTTACTAAAATAAAATTAAAAATAATTTATGTATTTTATATAAGTTTAATTAGAATTAATAAAATAAATTAGTTTATTTTTAAAAAATTATTTTAATAAAATGGGGTTTAGGGTGGGCATGGCGGTGTAGTTGGGGAAGAAGGGATGATTTTTTGAAAATAAATAATTAATAATTTAAAATATCTTTTTAGAAAATAAGTTATTTATTTTATTAATTTTAATATGATGCATATAAAATATATAAATTATTTTAAATTTTAATTTTAGTAAAATTTAATTATAAATAAAAATAGAGGATGAATAATCTTTTAATTTTAATAATTTTAAATTATTATATAATAATTAAATAATTTAATATTTTAATTATTAAAAGGTAAAATTTTATATAGAGATTTAATAAAAAATTAATATAATAATTAAAATTAAAATTAAATTTTAATATAAATAATAAAAAAATATATGGAGTTATATTATTCATTTTAAAAAATTATTTTGACACCCCTTCTACTTTTTTATGATTACAGAAACACCCTTAAGAGCATTTTTATTTTTGAAAATTTATTTTAAAGAGGGGTGATTTTTGTAATTTTTTAAAAAATAGGATTGATTTATATAAAAAGACGATAGAAGAGGAATGTAAATATAAATCCCTAAAAGAATCATCATAATGTCCCTTAAATCTTTTTTTTTGTTTTTTTGTTAAATTTAAATTTTAGCATCACTAGTTCATTGATTATAAAAGAATTAGGGATAATTATATTACCCTCATCTAAAAAGAATTAGGGATAATTATACTACCCCATCTAAAATTTGATGTAATCACATGAAAATTTTTTATTATTTAATAAATTATATTTAATATTTATAGAATTTATTTTCGTCTAATAAATAAGTCATTCTATTAGTCAAAATACCGATTGACTTATACTAACTTATTATAAATCAAATATTTTTTTATAACCAAACTACCCCATGTATATTTTACACATTAATACATGTGAAGAGGTAAATCTTGACCTTATAAGAGTAGTTCAGTCAGAAAAAAAATTATTTGACCTGCAATAAGTTGGCGATAAGTTAATTGAGGGTAAACATCGATTTTTATATATTTTTTATTAATAACAATGAATTCAATAAATTTTGACTTAACGGATGGATCTATTTATTATACAGAAGCAAACCTTATGGATAAAATCTATGTATAATTATATTAAATCTTAGGAAAGAACAATGATAATTATCCCAAAAAATTGTACATGTACACTTATTGCTACTACAATTATTTTAGGATGATTACACTCCCCTGAGGTTTTGTACAATTATGGTTTCGAAAATTATATTCAGTATCCTTGAAGTTTGCTTTTGTCTAACAAATAATTCCTTTCGTTAAAAATTCACCGAATTTGTTGATATTAACAAAGAAACATGACAAAAATCTATATTTATCTTGGATTGTCTTATTACAAATCAAATAAATTTTTTTATGACCAAATTATCACATACATCTTCAAACGTTAATGCATGTAAAGAGATATATTTTTACCATTATAAGGATAACTTAGTTGAAAATTTTTATTTGACATGCCGTAAATCAGTAATAAATCAATCGAAGATAAATATCAATTTTCATTCAGAGGGATAATTACACTTCTTTCCCATGAGGTTTTGTGTAATTATATGTACACCTCCTATGGTTTGAAAAATTACATCTAGCACCCTTGAGGTTTGTTTTTATCTAACAAATAAGTCTATATGTTAGTTAAATTTTACCGAATTTGTTGATATTAACAAAAAAAAATAAAAAAAATTCTATATTAACCCCTGATTGACTTATTGCGAATCAAATAAATTTTTTTTATGATCAAATTATACTCATACATCTTCATGCATTAACGCATATGAGGAGGTATATCTTCATCGTTAAAAGGACAATTTGGTTTGCAAAAAATTATTTAACCTGCAATAAGTCAATAATCAGTCAATCGATGACAAATATTAATTTTTATTTTAATTTTTTTGTTAATATCAACAAATTCAATGAATCTTGACTAACGGATGGACTTATTTGTTATACGTAAGCAAATCTTATGGGTGTTAGATGTAATTTTTCAAACTATGGGGGTTTATGTGTAACTATATCAAACCTCAGCGGAGGCGAGTATAATTATCCTTTTTTGTTAATATCATCAATTCAATTTATTTTGACTAACGGATAAACCTATTTATTATACAAATGCAAACTTTGGGGGTACTAGTATAATTTTTTAAATTATATTAATTTAACGTGTAATTATACAAAAATTCAGGGCATAGGAGTGTAATTATCCCATTTTTTGTTGTTAAGCAAATTTCATTTTTATTTAACCGAATAAATTAGACAATGACTTTTCTATTAAAAAAAAATACCAGGAACTGAATGAAATGGTAAATCATTCGAGACGTAATCATCCAAACTATGTAGATAGTAATATTATATTTATCTTTTTATAAGTATAAAAATATAAATAGTATTGTTAAATGAGGGGTATAATTGAAAATTTATATAATTCTTTTTGTTACCGTTAGCATTTCTTGTCCAAATTCTAACGGTAGGGTGTCTGTATAAGTATTTTTCGTCTAAATCCTAACAGTAGAGTGTCAGGTTTAAATAAAGAATTTTTAGAGGGTGTGTAAACATAATTTTAAAATTTTTTTAGGAAAAAATGCAATTTCATATTTTTCAGATGGGGTCTAAGTGTAATTAACCAAAAAAAAGAAAAAGCAATTCCTACTCGAGGGGCATATTAGGTATTACTTGGCAATATGGCCGTGCATGCCCGGGTTTCCAAACGACAGCGTTTCGTCGTTTTCGAAGGTTTGTGAAAGCGGTAGACCGTTAATTCAGGTAAAATGGTCCGGCTGTGAATTTTCCGAGTTGTGATAAAACAAGAAGTAGTGGCACTTTACCATATATAGCAGAAACCAACGCCAACATCCTAGTTTTTGGCAAACCTTTGAATCTAAGCATTCTGTTTTCTTTTTCTTCTTCCTCGTTCAGGCACACCCATCCCATCCCATTTAGCAGAGAGAGAAAGAGAGGAGAGAGAGAGAAGAGAGAGGAGGGAGAGAGAGAGAGAGATCATGATCTGGGGTGTGCTTATTCCCACTATGGTCATGATCAATCCCATTACATTCCCTACATTCTTGATCCTCTCAACTTGAACCCCCTTTTCAATCTTCGATCGATCTTTTCAACAATCTTTCTTGAGATTCTTGGGATTTTTCCTCTGTTGATATGCCGGTGGGATCTTTTAGGAGCTTTGTTGAGCAGAAGCTCGGGACATTTCCACATTTCTTGGTGTACGTCGTTTTCGAATGGGTGGTAATAATCTTGCTTTTCATCGATGGGTTCCTCGCCTTCGTCTCTAACGAAATCGCCAGGTTCTTTGAGCTTAGAATTCCCTGCTTGCTCTGCACAAGGATAGATCATGTCCTTGTCCACCGGGACTCGAATTTCTACTACAATGAGTCAATATGTGAGATTCACAAGAAGGACATCTCGTCCCTCGCCTATTGTAACGTGCACAAGAAGCTCTCCGATATTCGTTGCATGTGCCAGGGGTGCCTTCTTTCGTTTGCAACGGAGAAAGGTTCTGATTTCGATAAGTACAAGTCCCTTGTTGGGATTTTGCACAAGGATGCAGATTACTTTGTTGAGGATGACCGGAAACTGCTTGTGAAACCGTTGAAGAAGGATGACTCAGAGATTGCATCTGATGAGAAGAGTGAAATGCTCAGGTGTTCTTGTTGTGGGGAGCCTCTGAAGTCGAGATCTTCGACCAAGTATAGCAGGAGTTTGTCGATGAGTGCTCCTGCACCATCTCCTCGAGCCTCCTTGTTTGGAAGCAGAAACGAGGAAGGAGGGAATATGGATTTGCCGTCTGTTAGGTACACAGAGCTGAAGTTGGTTGCAGACAATGAACTGGAGCTGCCGGAGGATGAAGATGCTGCAAATGCAGAAACTCAGGGTGAGTCCTATCCCTCCTGTTAGTATTTCTTGATTTCAATTCTCAGACTATGAAAGGCAGAAATCATGTACTTGTTAATTGTTTTTCGTTCAGGCGAACACTGTATCATTCTGAATACGGGGCACGTTTAGCATATGGACACTTGTGTTAGAACAATTAGCAGAAGTACTTAGTGTAAATATCGGAACTATCCTAAAATTTGTTGTCACAATTTCCATTGAAAGCATGCTTTGCATTGACAGAGATGATATATGAATTCCAGTTACACTGATACAAAGCTGTTTTCTGTACACTATAGCAGTTAGAGAGGATGTCAAAGCTGCTAGAGTCCCGTTGTTACCAGATACGGAGGACTTGGGCGAAGATGCTGCAAGAACCCCTAGCTTTACAAGGGGAAACAAATTTTTTGGTATCCCATTATCAGATACAGCACAAATGAGTCCGAGGTGGGCCAACCGTGCCTCTAAAAAACTAACAGTCGACAAACTAGACTTTATTTTGGACGCTCATGATGCAACTGAGCCAGACGGAAATATTCTGACTCGTCTGAAGAGACAAGTTCGTATGGACCGTAAGGCCCTTACGGAACTATACATGGAACTGGATGAAGAAAGGAGTGCTGCTGCAGTTGCAGCAAACAATGCAATGGCCATGATCACACGGCTGCAGGCTGAGAAGGCAGCTGTTCAAATGGAGGCGTCACAGTATCAGAGAATGATGGAAGAGCAGGCGGAATACGACCAAGAAGCTCTGCAGTTAATGAAAGACATGCTTTTCAAGAGAGACGAGGACATAAAGGCGTTAGAGGCTGAACTCGAGATGTACAGAGAAAAATACGGGCATATCAAGAAAATAGGGAGTGAGATATGTGAAATTGATGCTGAAGATGATTATCAAGATATGAAGTCTCAGGCCTTGTCGATGTTTAGTGACAAATCAGACGGCAGTAGCTCTAATGGAGCAGATCGTAGTGAAAACGAGCATGCCTACGAACAGGCTGTGGAGTATGGAGGAGGGGTTCCCGACGTATCAACCTTAGATTTCGAGGGAGAGAGATCTTACCTTCTAAGTCTTTTGGGGGAACTTGAGCAAAAGATAAATTCACCCTCAGATGAAATATCAAATCCTACCGAGGTTGCTGTAGTCATGCCTGAAAATGAAGGCAGAGGTAACAAAATTCCAAGAAGATGTATTTCACTTTCATTTCTCTGGATTTTCACTTACTGTTTTCTTGAATTTAAACTGTTTTCCAGGAAATGAAAATAGGGGGATGCTCACAAGAGAAGTATCTATGATTCGGGAGAGGTTAAGAGCCATCGAAGCAGAAAGCGGATTCTTAAAACACGCTGCTATGACGTTGCAACAAGGGGGCGAAGGAACTAAACTCTTAACTGAAATAGCTCAACATCTCCGAAAACTTAGGCACCCTGTCAAATCTCCCTCAGAAGCCACAGACGCATGACATTTTTGTCCGGCAGGTGATTCCCTATCAGTGATCACTCTCCTTTACTTAAACTGCTCCATTGTTTGAGCAATGAGCATCATCTGAATGGAGCCATTTACGGTTCTAACATCTATGTCAGCCCGGCTCCTGTATAAACTGAAAAATGCAACTATTACATATAAATTGAAGCATTATACGAACTTACATCATCGATCTTTTCGTTTGCAGATGCTTCTCATCCTCTTTTTCCATTACTTTCACCACATTAGGATGTAAATACCATAGAAGTAACAATGGAGCACTGGAATCCCGCTTGGATGTTATTAGCTCTTGGTTCTCGTTATCTCAATTGCTGTCGGTAAAGTTTTGAGGAGGCTTCCATTTTTTGACAAACGATACACATATAAACACAGACTTTGCACCGGTTAGACGCGTAGACATAAGCTAGGACTGGAAGCTTACTCAAAGATGGCATAGAACGGTGAGAGCCGTCCGTCTGTTTTACAGTTCTCTCAACAAATCTCCGTTGCTCGAATAGGAAACTTAAGCTAGAGCTTCCCTTAGAGTACTGTGATAGCATTGTGTGTTCTAATAGTGACTGCTGAGTTTGTAATTTTTTGCCTATAAACTAGTCAGGACAGAAGATGAGAGCAGAGGATTGAAGTTTCTCTTTTCTGTGTGTGTTGGAGTCTTGATGAAGAGACAAGAAGATTGTAGTGTTTCTATATCCTCTTATGTCTTTTCCTTGTCTGTAACATGGAAAACTCTTCACACTTGGGAAGCAGATTCGTGCTCCGACACACTGTTTTCTTGTTTCAAACTTCAGCAGTTTTCTGAACAGTGGGATGTAGTTTCGATCCGCCCCAGCAAGACTAACGATCTTTTCCCGTTTTATTTGGATGTACAATGCCTTTTCCGACTCTCCACATCAAATATTTTGACAAATTTTTGCATCCTGTTCTCGACAAACAAGTTGTCTTCTGCATATCATCAACTATAACTCATGACACAACAACAAACGCTCGATCCAATGTGCTTTTTCTAGTGGTGAACTCTTTAAGCCGAGGCATGAAGTTCTTAATAAGACACATTCTCTTTGATTAAAAATGATTGATTTTATGTCATATAAATAGAAGTTCTTTGAATTTAATTACTCTTCTAAACATAAATTTAATGAAAATTATGGGATGTATTTATAATTTTACAAAAAAAATAAAATTAAATTAAAGAGTATAAAAAATTCGTAATATTTACATTTTTAAATTGCATTAGGCCAATGTTTTTTCATAAATGTTGTAAATACAAAATGGGGTACATTAGTGCTTATGAATTAATTTTTTTATTAATGCAAAAATAATAAATTTTAAAGGGTAAAATACAACTTTACTCAATATCCATAACTATATATTATTTACACTATTTAATTCAAATTCAATATTTTTGAATAATTATATTTGATCGAAAAATATGAAGTAGACTAAAATATCCTTGCATATACTTAATTTCGCTTGTAAATAACTATATTTTCGATTAATTAGTTTTAAAATAATTATTTATTTATATGTGTATTTAAAATTAATTTATTTTATCAATTCTAGTCGATGAATTTACTTTATAATTCGTATTTTATTTACTTGAATGAATATAATAAAAATTTAAAGTATACAAATATATTGAGTGTATTTTTATTTTTATTTTTATTTTTTTGTTAATATATAAACAATTAATTCACAGATTTCCAAGTCGAAATGACAATAATGGGTCTCCTACAAAGATTGGCAGTACGGATGACCCCCCTGCTCACATTCCCAACACACGCAGCGCCACATTTACCCACTCCCACCCCGTTTCTTGGCCTTAATCCCGCCTCCTCAGCCACCTTAACCACCATGAGCGCCACCAGCACTGCAGCCGGTACCCCGTTGGACACCCTTTTCAAGCAGAAAAAGACCCTTCGCTCCAAAGTCAGGAAAGAACTCAAGTCAATGGACCCAGCGCTCAGATCCAAAGAAGGCAATCTACTCTTTCCGAACAAGCACTAATGCGTGCCCATATGTGTGATTTGATTGTGAATTATGTTTGTTGATGGTGATATTGGGAATTTGAGATGTGGGTTTGTGGTGTTTTTTGTTTTTTCAGATGATGAGATACAGAGTATAGTGTTGGAAGCTCCATGGTTCAAGTCTTGTAAGAGACTCTGTGCTTATATTAGTTGCCCTGCTTTGAGGGAAGTTGATACATCTAGAGTGTTGTCGGAAATTCTGAAGAATACAAGCCAAGGTAGTCCTTTTGTTTCATGGTTCATCCATTTATTGCATCAAGATCCGGATAGAATCCTGGAGGAGAAGTGTTGTAGTATCTTCATCTAGAGCTGGGCTGTATGTGAAATTGAAGTTTGATTGTTTAGTGAATATGAATGATTTTCAGTTATGACATTTTGTTTTTGGAATTTTTATGTCTGTGTTAGTTGTTCTGCCATAAAATTGGAGGGTATAGCTTACAACGATCGTATGTTTGTTCAAGAAAACGTCTGCGATTTGTAATGCCATTGCTAGCTTTTAACAAATTGTTGGGCCTTGCAATAACAGTGAAAGCCCCCTTTGGGGCAAGACCGGCAGGGATCCTATAACCGTACTTCATCCTCTCTTGCAATCGTGCAAACTGCTACATTACCTGTCTTTAAAATTTTAAAGTAAGAGGGCCCTGGAAATCGTACAGATGTTTGGAGTGACTTTTTTGCAGGGTTTGATAAGGAGATCACTGCATTTTCCATTCTTGATACTGTTTTTTCTCTAATGTTGTATCCAGTAACTGAAAGTTCTTACTTTTCCAATTTTCAATAAGATGATCATTCACAGATCAAGAAGAAGCTTTACGTTCCTAGGGTGGAAGACAAAAATAGTTTCATGCGGATGCTGAACATCTCTAGGATAGATGATTTAATTGCAAATTCAATGGATATATTGGAACCTGCTCCTTGTGATGCTGAGGGAAAGGAACGCGAAGATGGTAATTCTTTTTTGTTGTGAAGTTTCTGGTTTTCTCACTCATATCATTAGTTTTTCTTCTGTTACTAATAGTATTTTTCTTGCTTCTCACATCTCGATCTCTCACATCTCGATCTTTAATCATAGCATTCACTGTAACAAAGCACTAATTATCTCAATACCCCATCCCCAGCCCACCCCAACTTATGCAAAAAGGCTTTTATTTGGCTCAAACATCATTTTGCATCACAATAATTTGGCGAACATCAAGTTTTCAATCATGCTTGCTTGTTATTATTGATGTAATACTTACCCTTGGGAAGTTATTTTGGACTAACTTTATGTGATTTCTGAATCTGATTAAGTCTAATTATCTAAACGCAGTAATGTTTGCAAATGAACCTGTTGACTTGTTTCTTTTACCCGGTAAGACCTTCCAACCTTCTCAGTCTGCATGGCTGTCCTGCTCCCACAGTTGAGCATTGTATCATGTATGTTTTCTTTTATACAGGGCTTGCTTTCGACAAATCCGGTAGACGCCTGGGCCGTGGTGGAGGGTAGGTCTCAGTTTCTTCTTTTATATTTCTTATTTCGCTTGTTGGAGTTCTGCAGTTAGGATGTCAGTAACCAATGTGGACTTAAAGTGGAGAGATCTTCTACATCTCTAACACCTAATAGGAATGTTCACGAATTCCATACTAGTGCAAAAGGTCAAGAGAAAAAAGTGGTAAAGATCTAAATAAGGGCAAGGGTTATATTAAGTGAAGTCTTTCCGAGTATTCATGTCATTGTCTATATATAAAGATGTAGATTTGAAAGTATTGGCAAGCATGTGTAAGTTGCATTGCAGTATTTGCTTTCCTGAGACCTGATACAATTTACTTCTTCGTGGTTTGTACTATCTATCTGAAAATGATTTTTATCTGCTCCCCATGGTGCCATAAATCCATTGAAGTTACTACGACACCTTACTCGCGAAATATCAAGAGCTTGCAAAAGACCGCAAATGGAAGAAGCCTTTATTTGGTATGTTTTCTCCATTCACTAAACTAACAAATTCGTTGTCAGCTCGAGCTGTGTGTTCATTATGACCGATTTTTCTTCACATATTGCTTTCATCTCGGGTGCAGTTGCTCTTTCTTATTCAGTGCAGATATTGGAAGACGGCATCATACCAGTCACTTCAAAAGACGTACCCATCGATGCTCTCGTGTCATCCTCCGGTATAATCCCCATTACTCCAGCTGCCGACGAGATATGTTCCTGATGATGCATGCCCCCGTCTGAGTTCGAATAATTAGGTGGGGTCCACTCGAGGACGACCGATCATCTGGCGAGGCGGATTCTGAAGCTGGTAACGTTGGCAGGGTGAAAATGTTCATCTTGTCGAAAAGAGGCCGGATAAAATGCTCGATCGTCGTGTGCATGTCTCAGCAGCTCATTTGGTGTTTACTGATGTATCTTATTTGAGAGGACACAGTTTTAGAAACTATTCAAATGTTCAACAACTTCCCCTGATATTTGATATAATTATGAATACCCCATCGTTATTTAAAAAAAATTATAAATATTTCCTGATTCTTGATTAAATTATGTAATTTTTGGATAGAGGTGTGAAATTATCAAATTTGTCTTTATTATAATTAAATAAATCTAAAAAAATTGGACTAGACGGATGAAAAAAACTAAAAATTGTAAAAAATAATTAACCACATGGTCGATAAAAAATCTTAAAAAATTTTAAAGAATAAATAAAATTATAATTTATAATTTACAAAGATATTTTGATCAGTTTAAAAAAAATTGAATAGAAATATAACAAAAACTAACTTATTGATCTAATTGTCGTACGACTGTTAAAATCAGAGTGGATTAGTAATTTCCTAACAATGAGAAGATATTTCAAATCTTAACTAAATACACATTGAATTAACCAAAAAATTGAAAATAAACTCAAACCCAATTTTTTTCTTGAAATTTAACCTTGATATATTTTCTTTAGATCCTTTAGAGCTTCGATAAATTTTAATTCAAATTAAATTTGATTGAATTTAAATTAATTATATAATAATTGTCAATACTTGCAGTAATATTGGTATATAAATTAAAAAAATAATTAATTATATAAAAAATGTATCATATTTATTTTGTAATTAATTTGAGTGGGTCAAATCTAATTTAGGTAAAATTTTGCAGGGCCTCAACCAATTTTCAAAAATTGTCGACCACTCATTTGAAGAGGCAAAATTACTAATATGTCCGAGCAGCACACTGTTCCCAGCAAACAACTCATCCCATCAAAGACACACACACACACACACAGAGCCAAGAACCAGATAATGTCTTGTGTCTCTCTGTGGCTTTCATGCGCTTCTGAATTCAGCAAGAACACCACATTTACATCATCAATTTCCTGGCATCTTTCCATCAAGAAATGTGCAGCAGAGAGGGGATTAAACCTGAAATCCCCTGGAAGAGGAAAACTATTTCCAGGATGTAATAACACCCGCAGGCAACATATGTGCAGAGCTCATTGTTCTTCTCAAGTTCCAACCTCAATATCCAAGATTTCAGATTCAGGGTGTGTGGGAAGACTTGTGTTGGTGGATTTGGAGCCTGGATCAGCGAAGCTGGCAATAGGGTTTGTTGGGCCGTTGTTGTCTGGATTTGGGTTTCTGTTCATATTGAGAATTGTGATGTCTTGGTACCCTAAGCTGCCTGTGGAGAAGTTCCCGTATGTGATAGCGTATGCACCGACGGAGCCATTGCTGGTTCAGACAAGGAAGCTGATTCCGCCGCTGGGTGGAGTTGATGTTACTCCTGTTGTCTGGTTTGGGCTGCTTAGTTTCCTTAATGAGATATTGGTCGGGCCGCAGGGGATTCTTGTGCTTCTCTCTCAGCAGGTTTAGGGTTTTTGTTCTGATGATCCACTTCTCATTTCTCTTTTTACATGATAGAGATGAAAGAAGAGACTCATTGCTCTATGTATGCCCACTTGAAAGCCTCGTCATTCATATTTTGTCCTGAAATTGCAACTTAGATTAAGAAAATAGAAAAGAAAATTGAAAGCTTTATTTGGTTTCATTTTCATCTCGTCCTGGGGATAAGGCAAAATGCATTTACATACAAGCAGTTCTGAGTGTTTTATTGTTATTTGTGGAGATAAAGAGATAAATACAAAAATAAATAAGTGTGTGTTAGAGATAGTATATATATTTGAATTTGTTTTTTAAGATAATTTAAAATAAGTATTGTATGTTTAATGTTGTGTTTTGGGAGATAAAAATTACTATTTATTGTCAAATCATATTTTTTTTATATATATATTTATGTATTTATGTTAAAATAGTTAAAAACACATAGACAAAGTGTTTCTGAATGATGATAAATATTGAGTATGTTTTGACTCGTTCGAAGATAACTTGAAAATGAAAACAGACATAGTGACTATGTTTTGTTTCATTTTTGGCCCATTTTCGAGATGGGCAAAATATGATAAATGTTTGTCTTGATTTGTTTTGAAAGTTTTGGTGGTATTTTGAAATAGTGTCTTATTTGTTTTTTGTTAAAATAAATTTACACTAATTATAGGCCATACAACTAAAAAAGTTATATACATACTCATACATATATATAAATGTATATATATATAAAGAGATATGATTTGATAATGAACAATAGTTTTTATCTCTTACTAAACAACATTAAACATGCCATATTTATTTTATATTAATGTTTGCCTTTGTTTAGAAACATCATATTTGGATTTATTTTATGGGTGTTTTGTTTTGTTTTGTGTGCACATAGATAGACAAAAATAAAGATAAATAAGTATGTGTTGGAAATAGTGTGTATATTTGGATTTATTTTTAGAGATGATTTAAAATAAGTATTGTATGTTTAATGTTGTATTTTGAGAGACAAAAGCTATTCTTTATTGTCAAATTATGTCTCTTTTATATATATTTATATATATATATATATATATAGGTGTTGTATGTTTAATGTTGTGTCTTTTGAATTGTATGTTTAATGTTGTGTTTTTTGAAGGCAAAAAATCACTGTTCATTGTCAAATCATAATTCTTTCATTTTATATTTATATATATATATAATACACACACATACATATATATAAGATACATAAAATGATAATCATCAGTTACTTTTGTCTCCCATAACACATATCGTGAAAGGGAAAATATCATTTTTTGTTCCATATATTAGACCCTATTCAATTTTGATCCCACTCACTAAAAAAATCTAAATTTCAGGACAATATCTTCTGATTTGTCTTAATTTGGATCCTAAATAATTGGTGGAATATGTTAATTACCATTAAAGAGATGCATCTCTCATATATTATTTGTTAGACAAGAGTAAACCTCAAGAGTGCTAGACATAATTTTCAAACAACAAAAAATTTATGTGTAATTACACCAAATTTGAAAGGAGGGCAGTGTAATTATACCTAAAAATAATTTTAACAAAGGGCTTTAGGATTCAAATTCAAATCCAATTGAGGTGTATTGTTTTTAAGTTGCTTTTGGGAGCAAAAGGTTATGGGAGACTATAGACCTCCTCTTATATATATGGGTTGCAGATTGTGGGTCTCCACATCACTCAAGATGTTGGTGCAACGGTTTGAGTTCAAATTTGAATGTATTATTCTTCTACTTCATATGGATTTTTATAGAGTTCAAGAATATTACTTCAATTTTTCTTTATCTTTTTTATTTTTGATCGAGTTGAGCTGGAATCGAGCTAAATATAAATTAAGTTCGAAAGGATGATTGTCCCACGGATAATTCATTATTTTTTGATTAATCAAGAAAATTTATATCGAATTTCTAATTATGCCAAATGAATGAATATTACGTAAATGTGGTTCGTTATAATTAATGAAACGAGCTTCAAGAAGTCACTGTAATTAATAAGCCGTTTGGCATAAGGAACGGAAACTAACTTCATTTACTATTTCCTAATCTTGAAAGTATAATGAAAACTTGACATTATGTATATTCAGTTCAACCACTTAAAATCTGAATTCGAGTTACACGTGTTAGCTTAATTAAAAGCCACATGAGAGTTAAAAAGAATTAAATACCAAATCTCCCTCGATTGAGCTGAAACCCACAGTGGATCGTGGGCAACTGTAATTGACAAACGTATCTTATCTCAATTTTTAACTTTATTTATAAACTAACTGTCTTTACTTTTTTTTTTCCTGCCAAAGTGAGATATCAATCACCGGCCCAAAAATGTTCTCATTATTAATTCAAGATATTTTCAATTTAAATTTCTTCCACGAATCGAGCTAAACATTTCAATTCCCTGAACAAAACAACATAATATTTTCTTTTAAATTAATTATATTACAGATCAGAACAGATATCGACCGTCTCCAAATCACTTATACTTTATTATTGGAATCATTCAAATTCTTTTGCCTATCTTTCTAAAAAATTTCCCCTATGACAATATTTTTATCCCAATAGCACAATCATCATTGAAATTTCTAACCCAAATTTTGAAAGAATTCTTGAAATCCCTAATTAGGGTTACTAAATTACCTTAACTCAAAAGCAAGCCCTAAATTCAGAGCCATTAATTAATCCAAAGAGCGGCAAAAGCCAATCCAGCCACGTGATTAGTAAATTAAACATGATAGTCAGATTCCCTGCCGTTCCTCATGAGAAATTCCACTTCTACCCCTCACTGACCCACAGCGCCCACGTCCTACCAAGGACAATACTGTAACTTCACGTCTTCCGTACGATTCAAATTCCCGCTTTATCTGCATGGCTGTGAATTTTCAAACTTTCAAAATCCCTCCCATTCACCAATTCCACATCCCCGCCATTGTCAACAAACCCTTCTTAACGGTCTGCACACGCACGCAGAGATACGCTTTACTGTGTGAGTTCTTGGTGGGAATGATTCTCTGTGTAGATCTCTCTCTCTATATATAGGTGTGTTAGAACAGTCACGCATAGGTAGAGATATATATAGGTGGAGGAAGAATGGCTTATGCTGCAGGTGTGGAGTCTGGATCTAAAGAGATACCTTATTGCCGTAAACAGAAGTCGCTCGGCCTGTTGTGCTCCAAGTATGTGTTTCTTGAAGAACCCTTTTCTTCTTTATACGTGTTTTTGTGTATGTGTGTGTGTTCACGTATGTGAGAGTGTCTTTTTGTGTTTCTTGATAATTGATTTGACTCTGCAGTTTCTTGAGCTTATATAATCGAGATGGTATTGAGACTATTGGGCTCGACGATGCAGCCTCAAGACTAGGTATTGTCTCCGTTATTGTTTGTTCTTTATTTTCTTTTTTTTTTTTTGGTTGGGTAAATTTATGATTTCTTAGGTTTTTCTTTAATTTTTGATTGAAATTTATTTGTAGGCGTCGAAAGGCGGCGGATCTATGACATCGTCAATGTTTTGGAAAGCGTCGGTGTAAGAACTTCTAATTTTTTGAATCCCCTGTTGAATTTTAGGAGTTTTGGTGATTGGAATTTAATGGGGCTTCAGTTTGAGCTAACTGTTTGCATTTCTTGATTTCAGATTCTTGCGAGGAAGGCGAAAAATCGGTATACCTGGAAAGGGTTTGGGGCCATCCCTACGGCTTTAGAAGACCTAAAAGTAATAATTTATTTCTTGTTTCCAAATTCTTTTCATAGCTCGAGGAATTGATGGATGTGGCTTTTCTTTATTCTAAATTCTTGCACTTTTGGATCCTTGGCAATGGTGCAGAAGGAGGGTTTAAGGGAGACTGGCCCTGCAGCTGACACAAGTTGCTCTGAGAAAGTAGGTATTTTTATGGTTTTCATTTTCGTTTTCTTTCGGCTCTTATCGAAAGAAAAAGAATTGGAAAATAAAACTGATTTGAAATTCAAAATTCAGATGAATTTACTTGAAATTGGGTTGTAACGTTCTTTGGTTTTCTTTCCTGACATAATTTTTTTTGTATCAGGTTTCAGATGATGATGAAGATGAGATGTGCTCAGATATGAACAGCTTAAGTCAAAATGACAAATCAGATTCTACTTCTGCTCCTAAATCTGCAGTGCCATCGAAATCTGGTATTTGATCTTATTCTTCTTCAACTCCATTGCTTGTTCTTCTTGTTTATGCATCAATACTGGTGATACACTTCTTTTAATTCTTTTTTTCCCCATTCATTTACTAGGAAATTTGGATCTTGGCCATTTCATTTAAAATTGAATTTTATTTTCCATGTTCAGGTGAAAATAGGAAAGAAAAATCTCTGGGGCTTCTTACACAGAATTTTGTTAAGCTGTTCCTTTGCACTGATGTAAGTAATCAGATGTTCATTCTTATGTATTTAATGTTGTTGTGTTGTGTGTTCTTTAATTCTTTTTCTTTCTTTATTATGTTTTTTGTATAATTTTTTGGGTATTACAACTTAAACTCTTAAATTGTCCACCTCTTCAGATGGATATGATTTCTCTTGATGATGCTGCAAAGCTTTTGCTGGGCGATGGGAAGCACACCTCGATGACCACAAGAAGTAATGTATCTTTGCTTTTGGTTTAAATTACCAGGCTTGAGTGCTGAAATGGAAGATACAAGAATTCTTCTGTTAACTCTATATTTGTGCAATTATGCAGCAAAAGTTAGAAGGCTGTATGATATTGCCAATGTGTTGTCTTCCATGAAATTTATTGAGAAGGTGATTACTCTTATTCAGCCGTATGCTATATTGATTTGAAATGCTATATAATCTGGATAGCTTACATTATTATGGATGATGTGCAGACTCATCACCCTGAGACAAGGAAACCTGCTTTCAGATGGTTGGGGCTGAATGGAAAATCAGATAATGTACCTGCTGATTCTCTGGTTTTAAGCGAGTCTAAAAAGAGGATGTTTGGGACTGATCTCACTAATACTAGTGGTAAGAGGTTCAAAGTGGGTGAAGATGCAACCCAAGTCCTGAAGCCACATAATTCAATGCGAGTCAAACACGAGACAGAAAATGAGGTTGAAAGAACAAGATCGGCAGTAAAGAGTTACCAATTTGGTCCTTTTGCACCTGCAAATGTGGCCAAGGTTGGGGCCTCTCAAGATGAGAGAGGAAAACAGGTTGTTGATTGGGAAAGTTTAGCCTCTGCTTACCGGCCTCAGTATCATAACCAAGGTATTACTTGAAATTTTGATTTCATTTCCACCAGAACAGTTAACAGTATCGCCCAAACTTTAACTCAAGTAGACAGACAATACATATCTCTCTTAAGTCTTTCTAGATATGCAAAACAATTTCTATTGTTCAAAGTCTTGTACTCTGCTGATATTTGTTGAAAAGGTAGGCAATCAAGATGCAAGTGAAACTGAACGACAATAGATTTTAAGGCCAGCAGGTTTCTGTCAGCTTATCCTCAGCAACATCCATTCTCATGATCCTCAAATCCCACAATGTATTGCTAAGCTGCTTTTGCCTGCAACGCTTCTCATTTTAGTCGAATTGATATAATGTATTTTTATCCAACAGTGAGTACTGATCATGGGGAACAGTACAGGAACTTACATCTATGCCACTTGTATGTATCATCCATAGGTACTCAAATTG
>NC_026147.1:3430152-3450901 GCF_000512975.1 Sesamum indicum
TCTTCAGATTTTGTCATTTCTACTCAATCATACTCTTAACTCAAATGCTTGATGCACTCTTTACAGCTTTAGTTCTTTCCTGTACATTAGGTTCCTTCTCCCCTGTGTTCTTCTCCTTACGGCCTCATCGTCACATGAATGTTATTAGATTGGCTATTACTTCCCACTTTGTAGTGATACTGTGGCATAATTCACCCATGAGAAACTCATATTCTTGATTATTTTTTCAGCTCTGAAGGACCTCTTCTCCCATTATGTTGAAGCATGGAAATCATGGTACTCTGAAGTTGCTGGGAAGAGCCCCATACAGCTCATGTCTTAAAGCCGTCTATTTCCTCTCCATATCTCAGTGATAGGAGTTAATCATAGCAGCGTTGAGGTATCCTTGTTGTCTAGGTGCAGATAGCTTGAAAGACCACAGATGCATATTCTTAATGCATAAATTCAACTTCCTTTCATCCTTCTTTTTTCTTTTGTGTTTCTATGTTCGGCCTTAACTCAAAATGGATCTCACATATGATTATATTTCACTAGGATGCACATTGGCATCCTTGATCCATTTTTATTTGGATTCAATGTACATCAATAGAAGGGTCTTTTAACATTATCCTTGATTGCTGCAGTTTCTTTTGACCATTTTAGTACACTTCCTGGTATCTTGATAGATGGTCTTATATTTACAACATGTTCTATCTTTACCATGAGCATAACACCCCCCTATCAAAATTCTATGCAGATCAGAACATGAAATCTTCTGCATGGCTCATAAGTCTGTGTGTGCTTGAGTCAAGAATAATAAATGCCATATGATCATCTCTAGAGTATATCGTTTTACTTGGACCAATTACATGTGTTTCATATATTTCATTCAGCAATTGTTTTGTTGAACAAGACATATATTTGAGGCAGAAAAATGACTGAATCCTTGCATCAAGGGCCTTAAAACATACTGCCAATCCATGCATGTCTATGCTTATTTTGAGCATATGGCAGGTGGATGCTGAACATTGAACACTTGCATCAAAAGTAGGTAAAAACGCCAAATCAGTGAAAAGCATTCACCTAAGGAGCTAAATTAGAAGGATCAAGGCATCTAGTATTGGTAAAACAACGACAATCCATATGAGTTTCAAGGTAGCTAAGATGCTGGTAAAAGGACTACTGGATGATTCTCCATTTGGTTTCTCCATCAGTATTTTGTGCAAAATATTGTGACCTGTTCATCAAACGACACAAATTGTCACCACGACAAACATTGCCCAGGAAAATACATATAATGAACTCTTCAAACAGGGTGAAAATAAACTTTAAGATAAAATATAACTAGTAATTCTTGTTTTACTTGGTTATATCAATTGCCTAAGATATCAAGTGATGAGACTATCATCTTTGAGGCTGAATATGCCTAACCTACACTGGAATGAATTAAAATGAAAGAACTACCTCAAGTGTACAGATGATTCATCTCCTTGCCAAAACTCGAAACTCTCTGGTATGAGTCTGTATCCTCCCCAGTTTTGGGGCTTTGGAATCTTATTTCTGAACATGAGAGTGCCGATGACATGGTTACAGTCATGCATATTGAAGTAGAAAAGGATAAATTTTAGAGTAAATTACATTGTGCCATTTGAACTATATCCGCTTTTTTTACACTTTGACATCTAAACTTTTTCTTTGTGTCAACTTACCATCTCAACTTTGCGAAATTCGTACTTTATCATATATGACATTTTTTTTGTTGATTTTTTTGGTAGAAAAACATCACATGTTGTGTATATGTGAAAATAATCACATCACATAACTCTTAAATATTACATGTGCACTGCATGCATGTGATATTTTTTTGACAAAAAACTTGGTGAAAAATACTTATAAATGATAGTGTAAATTTTGTAAAGTTGAGATGGTAAGTTGACACAAAAAAATGTTTAGATGCATAAGTGCAAAAACAATCATAGTTCGGATGACAAAATATAATTAACTCTAAATTTTATCATCACAAAGTAATGGTCAATGCATGATAAGAATGGAAAACAGCTCTTTGTTTTAAATCTAAACATGGTTAATTCTCACTTATTTGAAATCCAATTTCTGACAGTGGGCTTCACCAAGCAACAAAGATATATATACATATGTATATATGTATATATATTTAACTGGTTAAAGTAGGGGCTCGAATGAGAAAATCCATATATGTATAGATGCTAAATAAAGAATTACATCCTAAACACTCTCATGGAACATAGGATCTTTCCAAATTGCAATTTAAAAGACTAAATTACGGACCCCTCAGGATACTTTTCTTCCAATTCTTTACATTGTTGATGGAGAGCTTCCCGTCCGGGAATGACAGTGCTCTGAAATAAACAAACAGAAAAATTGGCACAATGCCGAATGGCGGTATATTTATAAACAAGTTGTGCACGATCAAAGAGCGAAACACAAACCTGCTTGCTAACGGCTGGTGCAATCTGAATATCTCGTGGACGACTGCAGAAGTACAGCTCAGACTCTTCATCAGAAACTTTGTGCACGAACCCTTCAACTCTTACCTGGATATTACAGGAACATCTTAGCATGGTCTCTTATCCAGTGTAGATTATTTGTCAATCAGAGATTCTCCATGAGATTTTACTGATTTTTAGAATGTATGAATTCAAGATAAATTGTCTTTCGGCTGGTGGTTATCACTACCTTATCGCAGGGTATATAGTATTCTTGTAGCCTAGAGTAGATCTAGGTAACATTAAACTAATAGATTGACGAGTCGAGTCATGAAGATGTAGTTCCAGCAGCAAGTATAAGAATTGTCTAAAATCCAACTGTATTTTCACTCACGAATGTTTCATTCACCAGAAACCAAAATTATAGTAAAACGTTCTCGTTTCTTTCATGCTTCAATAGTCAAATCCTGCAATACGGAAGTAATTCGACCTATAAATGTAACATTAACTCATGAGATGCAAAAGAATATCCATAATTGAGCATCAAACAGAAGTCTATTGGCATCATCATTTCTAATTCTCGGAACCTATGTGCCATGGAAAATCAGGCTTAACGAGCATTTCTTATCCTCAAAGCACTCTCCTGATAGTTAGCATAAATCACATGCACAAGCACCAAAATATAGAAGTAGAATAGAAACGACAATTGCCTGGCGGTTTAAGGTATTCCAGTAGAAAAGAAGTGATGCATGAGGGTTCTCAGCTATTTCATGCCCTTTTCGACTTCCATAATTACTACACCTGCAAATTTGTAAGAGAAGAATATTTGTTATGTTGGAAAATAAAATAGATGTGTTACATTTTAATACTAGTGGTACACTTAAATGTATTTACTCATCATGTTTGCAATGATAAGAATATATTTTCACTTTACATTTGAGTGAGAATTTTTACGAAAAATTGGAAAACTAACCAGACAAATCCTTCTCGGTCGACCTTTTTTAATTGGACCATTCGCGATGAACTGCAGGAGTAGAGTGATATTCAACATGCACAAAAGGCAATAACAGAGTCTCGGAGAAATTATCAGAAAATGGTATTTTCCTTTTGAGATATATCATGAAAAGTAACATTGATAAGCTGCAAAACAAAAGCATGTTTGTGTTGCATACGATTATGGCCTTGGAGGCATTTGTCTGTTTTAAAATAAACAACTTCATATGCACACACATTATACTAATACGAAACCAGGTAATAGATTCAGATTAAGTAATCACAAGTACGACTTAGACCATGGGATGTGTAAGTCCCAGAATGGTGGAGTATAATTACTTTTGTCCTATTATTATTTGTAAGAGAAAGAAAGAGAGCAAAATGGGAGAAACGCACGGCTTCCCATCTTTGTTGGCAGTTGACAGGGCCATGGCATCTGGGTCTTTCAAACCTGTGGCCACTGCATCATCAAACCATTTCTGGAACTGCAAGTTGAGCAATGTTCTTATTGCACTCTATAGGCAACTTCAACAAAATAGCTATATCCTCAAGAAAACTCATATAAAAAGAATTATATTCGTTGAAAGCTCTTTCTAATGGCCATAAACCGTTACGTCCCTCACCTGAAGGAAAGGATCAGCCTCAACATTCTTCTGAAGAAACTTAGCAGGAACTGGATCCTCTACTTTAATTTGACATGAGTTTCCAATTTGGACACACATAGCTGTGCCAGGGTATTTAGGAAGTCGTAGCTTATATTTTTGCATAACAGATGGAGGTACAAATCTTCCACCCAAGAAGTGGTAGCGACCAGAAAATGTTCTAGCACAAAGCTTTGGAGCTGTTAAAGAAACCTACAACATAAGGTATTTTGTGTCTTACTCGACTAGGAGTAATTCTTATCTAACATTATCTACTGAAAATGATGTCCACGAGATAAAATCTTCACTACAAAGCTTTACCAGCATGTCAGGTCTAGTGCCGTCACCACTTCTATCTCCATCTTCAACATGCCAGCCTGAAGGTATATCAACAGATACAATGACAGGAGATTTCTGGTGTTCGGGGTAATGTGCACTTAAAGATGCCATGCTCATGATCAGATCATCAAAAGGTGGTCTAGGATTTCCTGTCAGAGTTGGAGAAGTAACCACATATTTAGCTACGAAATTATAAAATTTCACGTGAACTGAAAGGAAATTACCCTGGAATGAGAAGCCAAATATTGCATCCACTATAATGTCAAAGTTTAGGAACTCCTGAGGCAGGCTATCTATGGAAATGAAAGGAACTGACAATGACTCAAGCTACAAAAGAGTAATCATGAATGAGCATGTAATGGCAGTGAGTAAGTTTAAGGCCCTGGAACTTGATTCACTAAATACCTGAGTGACAAGACCTGCATAAAGAGGTTTAGGAGTACGCTTGGGATACCAAATGCTTGGCTTATATCCAAAATGATGCAAATGACGAGCAGCTACGAGACCATCACCACCATTATTTCCAGGACCACAGATTACAAGCACACGGTTATATTCGCTTGGCTTATAAACCTGTTATGATTAGGAAAAGTTAGTTTTACAAGTATAACAATTTTGCATTGCTGAAGTATCTTACCCACCCCTGGTTTTCTTTAAAGTTCACTAAACAAACTGATATAATGACATGGTGAATCAGGTGACAAACCACACAACAATTTTGCTAAAGTCAGTTTTGACTTTCCATTTGCTTGATTACTACTTTAATTGTTACGTAGGGTTCCTTGAACGTAAAATGATAAGTTCCATTACATACCAATATGGCAATACCAAAAGTTATCTAGGACTTAACTTCTCCTTTGTTCTGAAGCAGCAGGGTCAGAAAATCAAAATCCCTTTGTTGTAAGAGGTTGTGGGTAGAAAGGTGTCCCGTTAGCAGGAAACCTAATGCCCATATATGTGGTGTTAGCAGGAAACCTAATACCCATGTCTCTTTGTGCATGTCTTACCCCATAAAGAAATATTATGCATAAGTTCTCAATAATCTTACACTACAGCCAAGTCGATATCTCACTTTTCTGCCTGATATTGATTAATTTTCTGCACATGTAAAACTGTTTCAACTGCAGAACATGTACAACTGTTCTAACTTCTGCAGGAGAAGGAAACTGAATTCTCTTTTACGATTGAAGCATGGGCGAACATAGGTCAATCACATCATTAACAGAGCTCCACATTCCGCATTTTCTTAGAAATTCCAAAAGAATAACGTGGATCAGGTCACATTTTCTATGCTTCATAAGGCCTCCATTAAACATACAGGAGCTTGGACTCTTAAGAAGTTGAAATTTCTTGAAATTTCAATTCAGCAAAGTGAACAGATTTATACATCACTTCTCAAAAAAATTCATGCACTATGGTTACCAACGGAAAGGGAGCAAAACTACAATTGACAATACGGCGCGAGCAAACAAAAGACCAACACCTCCATGAATCCATTAGGATAAGAATAAAACAAACAAAACAGTAACGCAACTAACATGCAGCTCAAGAACACTGACCTCAGCTACAGCAGATGCAACACTTAAGCCAGCCAGTTCCTGCAGTTCAAATCACATATAAAACAACCATGATTCAAACCCATCTCCAGAGCAAAATATAAAAAAAGGGATAAAGGGCAAGAAACTAAAACAGAAATTGTATTTCAATTTCAACAGGAGACCAACCATGAGCTGATCGATGCTGAAACCAAGATTGCCCATCAATAAGTCATCAATTTCAGCTGCCTGTTGCTGAGTCAAGTAGGATATGGATTCTTGCTCATTCATGATTTCTACTGTTTCTTCAACTCAGCAAGATTAAGTATTAAGGGTTGACAGATTGCTGATCAGTAGAAATATGGTCGTGTTCAAAGAAAAAGAGGAGAACTAAGGAGAGAATTCTGAGTTGAGTGTGAAAAAAGTTTGGGCAGTATACTGCAAGCTCAAGAAAATTCCAAGACAGAAATTACACTTATACCCCTAAAATATATAAAATTATATTTTCTCCTATATATTTTTTCTAAATTTACTTATATCCCCTCTAAAACTTCTCAGTATAACCCCTTTCTGTTAGGAATGAAAAAAAATACAGAAATTAAAAAAAAAAATTACATAAAGTTTTAATTTTACTATTTATATAACGAATAAATGCATTTTTCGTTTTCAAACATAGTTGCTAATGCAATTTTAGATTTCAATAATTTAAGATTGTAATTTTCGTCCTCAACTTTTAACTTTTTTGGCACTTTTGGTCCTTCGTTTAACTTTTTCGTTAAACTTAACGAAAATTTCATTTAATGTGGTAAAAATTGCTATTTTCCTCCCATTTTGTAGTATTTTCAAGTTGAAATCCAATACACCCATTCTTTTGGGTAAATGTAATTTTCATTAAAAGAAAAAATATAGTACAACAGTGCTCCTCATCAGGCGTCTCCTTCGATAGGCCAAGGGATACGCTACAGTTTATACAATGCACACGTACTAATAGAGCTAGGCAACTTAATACTGAGGATACGCTGACGAACATCTTCCAAAATTAAGTTATCCTGAACGCTCGGAGGCCTCACCTCATGCTCAAAATGTCTCAGGTTCCTCTCCTTCCAAATATGGTAGATGCACAAACCAAGTAGGCTACGGTAGGCTATGTTGATGATGTGCTTCCCTCGCCATTTCCTCGCTCCCCATTCAATATCTCTAGCCCAATCCCGATTAGGCCAATGGAATCATATAATGCGCCGAACAAAGCTGAGACAGCGTCTACTGAAGCTGCAACGGAAGAACAAGTGGTTATGAGACTCCACCATATTTTCATTGCACAACACGCAACACCCAAGGTGGGATAGCCACGGTTTATCCGTCGTAGCTAGCTTCTCCAAAATAGTAAGCCAAAGACTGAACATATGTCGAGGAATCTTCAAAGGACCCGAAAGTAGTGAAGTCCAACCTACTTTCGGACCTGCTGGCATCATAAGCCGATAGAGCTCCTGGGTAGTGGGTCTCCCGCTCGAACACCTCCATACAGTACGATCATTCCTTCCATGGATCGAATGCAGTGCCTGTGTAATCTCTAAGCACTATATCAATGATGATGGGCCAGTGTCATTGCCCTTCCCTGATTTCACTACTAAGCTTCACTTCGCCCGATAGCTCGAGAAGATCAGGTCCATACAATACACCTATTTTTCCTATTTTTCTTCAAATTTCAAGAGAATAAACAAAATCAATAAATAAACAACAAATTTTCTAAATAATCTTAACAAAAAGTTGTCAATAACAGACAAATTGTCAATAAATTTTAGAAAATTTGTTGCTTAAATTTATTTATTTTTTATTTATTCTCTTTTGAAGTTTGAAAAAAGATAGAAAAAATGAATGCATTAGATTACAACTTGAAAAATACCACAAAATGAGAGGAAAATAACAATTTTTTTCACATTAATGAAATTTTCGTTAAGTTTAATGAAAAAAGTTATAGGAAGGACCAAAAACGCCAAAAAATTAAAGTTTAAGAACGAAAATTGCAATTTTAAACTATTTGAGAATCAAAATAGCATTAATAACTATATTTAAGGACAAAAAATACACTTATCCCTTCATATAATATTCTCATATAATCTTTTTATACTTATAAAAAGTAAATATAACATATATAAAGTTAAAAGGGCGTAATTATAATAAAATATAATTCTCGAATTGCAACATAGGATAAAAATAGTCATTTATGAATGACAAAAATAATAATTCTTTTTGTACTTTTTTACTTTCTATATACAGGATGAGGCAAATACTTTTATTCCGCATATTTCTTGAAGCAGTAGATAAAGTATTTGAACAAGATATGTTAAAAAAATAGACAACATTAATGATGCTAACCTTACTCCATATATAAGAAGAAAAAAAACACCAAAAGATACCTAATTTTTTTGTTCGTCTACGACTACTTTCTATCCAATGACTATAATGTGGGAGCAATTTTTTATGATAGTTAAATAATTTTGATTTTATATATATTACTTTTACCTCCTTATAAGTATAAAAACATTACATGAGATTTTATATAAATGATAAAATTGAAAATTTATGTATTTTTTTTTTTGCTGACATTAGCATTTTCTTTCTAGACCCTAATGAAAGATAATTAGATGAAAATGTATAAATTTTTTGAGATGATATAAATTTAATTTTAAATTATTTTTGAAAAAAAGATACGATCTCATATTTTTAGAGAAAATTTAAGTGTAATAGACCCTAGTATTTATCCTCTACTTGGAATATTTGACAGCCAAGATTGCTATATATATATATATCTTTTTTTTCAAAAAAAATAAAAAACCGAAAAAAAGGGATGAAATTCATTTCTCATGATTACTGGAAAATAAAAAGAACACATCAATTTAATTTATAATATTGATACTACAAAACCTTTAAATGTATAAATACACCCTCTCTTGTTAAATAATATCTAAATATTTTTTTAAAAAAAATTAAGTTAATATTTATTTAATTTGTTTTTAATTATATAATTTTTTGGTCAACCATAAACTTTTATATACTTATGCTACATCTTAAAGCACATAATGTATACAAAATATTCTTAAATATACGAATAACGTGAATTTTATTCGTGTGAAATACGATACCATATACAACAAGTTTAACCCAATATTCCACAATAGAGATTATTTGCATTGTACATAAATCTCCTATAATTTAAAATATTATATTTAATATACCTAATATTTATTTATATTAAATAAATAAATTTATTTATTAGTCAAAATCTACTAAAATTTGTTAACATTAGCTAAAAAATGTATACTAAATTCATATTTACTCCAATTAACTCATTATTCAATTATTGTAGCTTAAACGAATCTTTTCAGACCAAAATATCCTTACAAAAAAAGAAAATATATCTCTTCATATGTATTAATATGTACATGTATAAAGATAGTGTGGCAAAAAAAATTATTTATCTTGCAATACGTAAATAATAAGTCAATTGGAAATAAATATAGATTTTCAATTGACTTCTTTTGCCAATATCAATAAATCCAATAAAATTTGACTAACAGAGGAATCTATATTAGACATAAACAAACATTAGAATTACTAGATATAATTTCTCAAATCACAGAAAACCTATATGTAATTACATCAAACTTAAAAATAGAGCAATATAATTATCCTTAAAATAGATGAAGGTTTTTAGCGATGGCAGCATCCTCAATCTTCAAACACCTTTCAGTATACATAGTTCAATCATTTAAGAACATTCCATTCCCAAAAACACCGCAAATCTTATTTCTTAGGCAAAGAGCTGTGTAATCAGGAGGTTGCAATTTGCAACTGGCATACATTTGTTGCACCAAAGGAGTTATATCACAGTCCGCTTTCATTGTCGAACGAGGAAAGAATTAAAACAAGAAATTGGTTGTAACGAATTGCCCCGGTGGTGTTATCCATGTAGCTTATGTTCACAAGGGATGTAACTCGTTTTACCAAACAAGTGAACGAGAGAACCAATAAACGTATAAACCAGAAATAGAACTGTGATGTCATAATGAGGATGCCACAAATACTAGTCATGGGGACAATCTGTCAATTTTCCATACTCTTTTTCCATCAATATCGGCTGGAGTGTAACGCAACCTGTCAATCAGGTAATACAAGGGTGCATTCGTCAAGAGGGCAATAAGCAATGCTGAGATATATGCGGACAAACAGAGCTATAAAAGTTCTTTATAACATAGTAGTTCACCATACAGTTGCTCTAATATGTTATATTACACTCAATATTGTTTCCCATCTACTTCATGCACGAGGATAGAGCCAATGATAAAATTTGGAACATAAAAAGCACCCGTACAACCATGTTAAATTATTGCATGAGGCATAAATGAGTAGAAGATTTTGTGATATAGCATTATCTGGCATTTAAAATAAGTTGATAGGTGGGATTTATAACAAGTTAATACCTGGCATCTTCTCTGTCTCCGTCCATCATTGTCATAAATGTATTTCAGCGTTTATTTTGAAACACGGGAAATCTTCTTATAAAAATATTATAATTTTGTTCTAGTGATCTTTTGTGCTACATGACTTGCTTTTCAGCACTATTAACATTTTCTTCCCAGGAGATGTTTGTTGATAGACGGAAAACAAATGTATTTTTTGTTCACAAACGTGTTTTGTGTTGGCATACTTGACATGAGAAATATAAAAAAAAAAAACCATAAGTAGTTGCAAAGGCACAAGAAAAAAATCTTCAGACAGCACCCGTGTAGGAAATACTAAAACCAAAATGTAGGGGTTGAAATTTGACAAATGTCATGATCAGGCATCAACCATGAAAATTTTCAAAAAATTACCTATCATGCAAGCGAGATGGTTGTCCTTGCCAAAACTCAAAGAGCTCAGGTTTGAGTCTGTATCCTCCCCAATACTTGGGTTTCGGAATGGGGCTTCTGCACGGAGCATTGACTGTTGCAGTTAGGCTCAGAATAAAAGTTAAAGAAAGAACTGATTGCTTTTTAGATGATAGCTGCAAAAAATATTACGGTGTAACTTGGTTTTACATGAAACATGGCATGTTATATAACACAATCAGCAAGATTATATGTAGGTTGATCTCTCTTGCCTAACTGCAACACTCATTGTAAGTTTAGAGGCTATGAAAGTGGTTTTGCAACTGAAAAAATCCTACTGAATTTGGTTTGCACTGTAAAAAAGAATAAATGTGGCATGCAATAATGAAGCCAGTCAGAAAATATCCAACTGCATTGCAAAAGCAAGAATAAGAGATATGAAGGGACTGGCTTACACAGTTAATCAAGAAATGCAAGATGCATAAACAGTGCCAGACTAGTCATGTTTGACACTCAGCTCCAATCACTTTTCCAAATATTATGCAAGTTTGGTATTTGAGTGGTTGAACATGAATAACTAACCCATCAGAGTACTGAGCCTCCAGTTTTTCCTGCTCTTGGTGAAGAAACTGCCTTCCAGGGATTACAGTGCTCTGCAGGAAGATAAGAGATAGATCTTGGTGCTTTTCACAAGCATATCAGATAAACATACAAGAGGTGAAGACTACATTTTAGACAGAAAAAGCAACCTGCTTGCTAACTATGGCTCCAATTTGGCTTCCTCTGGGACGGCTGTGGAAGTACTGCTCAGATTCTTCATCGGAGACCTTTTGCACAGACCCTTCAACTCTCACCTAAAGCCACAGCAAATACTGCGCTTTAGATCCAGGAGCCTTTAGTGAAGATGTGCATCACATTTGCTGAGTTTTCACCATTTATGATGGTTCTTTTTTTTTTTTTTAGGATTTTATTACATTTGAATGCACGTGCTAGCAAAGGGATTGTCAAGGCAACAGTTACACTCTCCGATTTAGAGATTGGTTGTCAAACCATGAAACCAACACCATACCTCTGATGTTGAAAATTTTCAGGTATCTCGGGGGTCCAAATTGAACTCAACTTACAGTTTACTTTGGTGTCTTTTTTGGAATATTCCAAAATCTCAAATATCATTTAAACATTTTCATATTTTAAATAAATTTTAATGGGAGTACTTAACATTACTAACTTAACAGTGAAATAGCAATTAAATAAATTAATAAATAGAATGAAGTCATACTTAACTAGATACAATTAAAGGTTAATATTGAACATTCAATATCATGAGTTGCGTATTGTGAACATCTAAGTAACAATTTGCATTTTGAATATAAATGCAGTGGTAGGATAGAGATCAATGATTGCAATTTTGATTCTTCTAGGAATTTTATGTGATTAAGAATAAAGATCTTATTTACATCATCCACATTTTATTTCAATAAAGCTATCATGAGATTTAGTTTTTATACAATTTACTATAGAATGGGGTAATTATTTAAAATTTATGAAAAAAAAGAAAAATTAAGGAATTGCAGTGGGTTTGAGATGTTTAAGGAATTAAGTGGCAAAACGCGGTGCCTCAATTTTCCTATAACAAAAAATATATATTTATACGTCATCGCGGCCACTGACCGTGGTGACAAAGTTTATAAAAAAAAATAATTTTTTAAGCCACCGTGGTGGCTGCTTTTATTTTTTTAAAAAAAATTTAATTTGGTGTTAATTGCCAATTCACATTGTGAATTGCAATTAACATTTGTGAATTGGGCCAATTCACAAATTATATTTTTTTATAAATTAATTATATTTAATTAGTTTTTAAAATTATATTAATTTTAAAAATATAATGAAACATACAAATGTAAAAGTGTATATTTTTTTATAAAATTTTAAAAAAAATACAATGAACCATACTGATAAGTTTACAACAGTGTTGGAACCCTTTGATTGAAACCTGAGGCCAGATTCAAAATTTAAAATACAACAATTCATGAAGCAATTTATTTTATATTTAAAAAATATGTATTTTTTTTAAATAAAATAATTTATTTTTTAAATATAAAATAAATTACTTTATTTATTATTATATTTTAAAAAATAAATAAAAATAAATTGCTAATTTTTTATATAAGGTAATAATTTATGCATTTATAAGATCACAAGAATTACTTGTATTTTTTTCTAAATTCTGAATTTGGCATCGGATTCAATCAAAGGGTTCCAACAATGTCACAAACTTATCAGTATAGTTCATTGTAGTTTTTAAAAATTGTATAAAAAGATATACATTATTATATTTGTATGTTTCATTGTATTTTTAAAATTAATATAATTTTAAAAACTAATTAAATATAATTAATTTATAAAAAAATAAAAAAAATATAAGTTGTGAATCGGGCCAAATTGGCCCAATTCACAAATGTTACTTGCAATTCACAATGTGAATTGGCAATTAACACCAAATTAATTTTTTTTTTTTTAAAATAGAAGCAGCCACCGCGGTCACCGACTACGGTGGCTTAAAAAATTATTTATTTTTTTTATAAACTTTATCACCGTGGTCACTTATATAAATATATATTTTTTTTATAGAAAAATTGAGGCACCGCGTTTTAAAAACACGGTGCCACTCAATTCCTCAAACATCTCAAATCCACTGCAATTTCTTAATATTTTTTTTTCCACAATTTTTAAATAATTACACCAGATTAACCACTAACTCATTGTTTGATTATTAAACTTGTAGCGATAAATCTTCATTATAGCATTTAATAAAACTTATTGTCGTTTGTATAATTCTTTAGTATGTAAAATGCATAATTGTGTGAATTGAAATATCCACAGTTTTATTTAAGATTTTCAATTATTTCCATAAGTTTTCTAATATTGAAATTGAAAATTTATAAATCCTCGAACTGTTTTTTTTTTCTTTTCCTTTTTTAATCTTTTCATAGATTTACAGCTCCAAAATATGCATCGATTACAATAGGAATAATTTCATTTACACCCCATCACCTATTGTTTTTTTACACAAATCATCCATGTCTTTTGAAAAATTACAGAAATCACCCCTGAAGCCTTTAAAATCCAAAAATACCCTGTTGACTAGGTCAACCTTTAAAATAATTTTTCAAGAAAAAAAAAATGCCCCTTAAGGGTATTTCTGTAATTATTAAAAGATAGAAAGGGTGTATTAATGAAGATGAGTAATTTTTTAATCCCATATATTTCTTTTATTATTTTATACCAATTTTTTCAATTTAAATGTAAATTATTGTATTAACTTTTTTTTTATTGAAACTCTATATAAAATTGCACTTTTTAATAATTAAAATATTAAATTATTTAATTAATATATAAATTATCCCTTTAGTAAAATTATTAAAATTAAAAGATTATCCTCTATTTTTATTTATTACTAAACTTTACTAAATCTAAAAGTAAAAAGAATTATGTATTTTATAAAAATCACATTAGATTTAATAAAATAAATAATTAATTTATTAAAAAGATATATTAAATTATTTATTTTAAAAAAATTATCCCTTCTTCCCCAACCACACTGTCATGCCCACCCTAAACCCCGTTTTATTAAAAAATATTTTTAATAAACAAATTCAGCTATTTAGTTAATTTTAATTAGATTTATATAAAATACATAAATTATTTTCAATTTTCATTTTAGTAAAACTTAGTTATAAAAATAAAGGATAACTAATCTTTTAATTTTAATAATTTCAAACAATTTATATAAGTGTAATATTTTTTAATTTAAACTTATAATCTATACTAATTTTATTTATATATTAATTGCATAATTTAATAATTTAATTATTAAAAGGTGTATTTTCTATAGAGATTCAATAAAAAAAATTAATAAAATAATTTAAATTTAAATTAAAAATTGGTATAAATAATAAAAAATTTATATTGGATCATATTATTCATCTTCATAAATATTACTTTGACATCCTTCTACTTTTTGATAATTATAGAAACATCCCTAAGGGCATTTTTGTCATTGAAAAATTATTTTAAAGGTTGACTTAGTCAACAGGGGCATTTTTGGGTTTTAAAACTGCCAGGGGTGGTTTCTATAATTTTTCCAAAGGCAGGGGTGGTTTGTGTAAAAAGTCAATAGGTGAGGGGGTTTGAATGTAATTATCCCATTACAATATTAACTTCCTTGAGAACAACAATTCTTATATCTCCTCAAGTTAGCCTGTGATATAAAATGAAAGCTGTCCCACTGTATAAAGAAGTTGGACAAAAGTATTTCTGAATGGATCGACTGCTTCACAACATTTGGAGATAATCTGTTGAGATATAGGAGATACCTGACGATTCAAAGCATCCCAGTAAAATAGGAGAGCAGCTCGAGGATTTTCTGATATTTGATGGGCCTTTCGACTTTCATAATTTGTGTACCTAATCAGAAATTTAAGACTTCTAAAAAGGCAAAGCATAACATCAATTCAGGAGCATATGCTAAAAGGCCAAAATTTACCAGACAAAACCATCTTTGTCAAGTCCTTTCAGCAATACCATTCTTGACGAGCTGTGCAAAGTAAGGGCAAAACACAAATCAGAAAGAATACATTTCAACATTAAAGTTTCAAGTCATAGAAATGTCAGGGATCAGTTTGTTGCCATGGTCACATCATTACATTTAGTACTACAGCATGATTTGATTTTCTAAGATATGGTGATGTGGAAACTGACTCGTATGCAAAAATGCATAGGGTGATATCAGGCTTAAGGTTGTTCATGGAATCACAGACCGATTTGAAATTATTTCACATTTATAATATATCCATACGACATAATTGATTCATTCCATGAAAAACCTCAACAATGATACTCCACTAGCTGATACAGAAGAGCCCCGATTACACAAAAAAATTGTTCCATAGAAATCCGAAAAACAATAATCACTTCGTTTACTTTGCAAGAGTAGCATCAGTGAACAAATAAATCAGGTCCACAGTAAGAAACTCACGGTTTCCCATCCTTTCCAGTTGTAGAAAGGGCCATAGCATTTGGTTCCTTCAAGCCTGAAGCCATGGCATCATCAAACCATTTCTGGAACTACAGTATTAGAAAATGATTGTCATGTATCAAATATATCTTGCAAGAAAGCAAATGAAGACTCAAATACATGTAATTCAACCTAAATTGAACCTATAATTATCGGTGACTCAATTTACCCGGTTTGTGTTCTATAATATCAGAATTCTAGAGAATTCATAGATAAACATCAGAAATTTTAGAAGAAACAGCGACTCCGTTTGACATGAAGTGATACCTGATCGAAGGGATTAGCTTCAGCTTGGTCTTCAGAGAACTCAGGAGAAATATAGTTCTCTCTGAGAGTTGATATGTCAACTCGTGGAGGTTTTCCAATTCGGACACACATAGAAGTTCCAGGATATGCTGGAAGGTCAAGCTTGAATTTTTCTGCAACGGAAGGGGGAACAAACCTGCCTCCAAGAAAGTGGTGTGGGCCAGAAAATCTTTTGGCACATAACTTAGGAGCAGTTAAGGAAACCTATACACAAGTTGCGACGTTTTAACATTCCAATCAAGATTCAGAGTAGAAGAGAAGACATATGTTCAAGCTGTTCACGAACTAATGGTTAAGTTTCCGAAAAAAAGATACATACAAGCATGTCAGGTTTAATGCCTTCGCCACTGACATCACCTTCTTCAACGTGCCATCCAGATGGAATATCTACAGAGACTATGACAGGTGATTTCTCATTCTTTTGGTTGGGAGTCCCTAAAGCTACCAACCTTCTTATCAAATCATCAAAAGGAGGCCTCGGGCTGCCTAGAGGATTTGAAGAGAATTTCATCAGACATAATGTTGAACTAAATGGAAGCTAGTGCAAAAGCATTACAACATATTTATCTACAATTAAGGTATGGAACAATTTACTGCTGGTACACTGAATAGGGATTAAATAAAAACTTCATCTTATAGAGCTTTGTCTTGCCCGAAGTCTTTGGCAGAGTTATAACTTATTAATCAATACCCGAGATTCCAATTAAAATAGGAGCAGGTAATCAACTATTCTCACCACTCAATCTTCCAATAAGATCTACCTAGATATGATAGGTAAAACTTGAAGGGATGGGGTTGGTAGTTGGTATACTATTTCACCAAAAACAAGTCATAAAAGATAAATGAATAAGTAGCGCTTGGAATAACTCCGATATTTGCATAACCATGATTCATGAATCAATTATTCAAGTAAGTCAAATCCATTTTTCTCCTCCACAATAAAACCCTGCGGATGATCCACTAGATATTGATATCAACTCCAAAATAGCCATGTAAAATGTGACTAAATAAAATTGAGAGGAAGTAAAGAGTACCATGAAATGAGAACCCAAATATTGCATCCACTACAATGTCAAAGCTTGTCGACAAATCCATAGGCAAATCTTCCACTGACAGGAAAGGAATGGACAGTGACTCTAACTACAAAAACTCATGCATAAGCAATGCTGCAAGATTATGTTATTTCATCTAGTAAACTTGGGTCATGCCCCATACCTGCGTGACCAGTCCATTGTAAAGGGCCTTTGCAGTACGTTTTGGATAACAAATAAATGGTTTATACCCAAAATGATGCAAATGACGGGCAGCTACAAGTCCATCACCACCATTATTCCCAGGGCCACATATTGCAAGAATACGTTTACGTTCATCTGGCTTATACACCTGCAGAAGAAAAGTATTTGGCACTCAAAGTTTTGAACTGTGAAGAATCCTGAACAAGTAAAATGTCTACCAGGAAATATTTATTTATCTTTTCAAATCAATAAATAAAGAGCAACATCTGCATAATGCCAGATTTATTCATCTTGACTTTTGTATGCTTAGTATCAGGAGGGTGGTATTGCAATCAGGTAAAGGTGGTGAAGGAGTAACAAGATCCTTTTTGTTTTATTTTCCTTCCTTTTCACACAACTACTATTCTAACACGAGGGAATTTAGTTCTTCATTGGCACATATGTTGTCAGTCCCTGACTCCAGTGCATAAAGTCTGCACCAAATATCCTTAGCAAAACCGATCAAACTACCATATTCCAATTTTTGCTTACACTCACTCTATAAAACAAACATAAAGATAGAATAATATACGGAACGAAATTCAGAGAAACCAGCTAGTATCACTCCACATCATTAAATTCCACAAGCCACCACTAAGATAGTAGCTCTGGACCGTGGCGCTGAGCACTCCTTACTCCTTCTTGAATCAGAAAATAGTTAAAGATAAAAAAAACCAACTAATTTGACAATAATATGTGAAAAAATTTACCTCAGCAATTGAAGTAGCCACACTCAACCCAGCCAATTCCTGCACTCAGAAACTCCAAACTTCAACCAAAAGAGCTCAACATTCCGAGCCTAAACACAAAGATAAAGAAGTAGTACTAACCATCAACTGATCAACGCTGAACCCAAGTGGGCCCATGAGAATTTCATCAATCTCCGCAGCTTCCCGCTGATTTAAGTAGGATATACACTCTGGGTCACTCACAATTTTCGCGGACGCCATTGCTCCCGCTCCAGTAACCAAGCCCGAACAATATCCACGTCGACTGATACTCGAATTCGAACCCCAAGAACCCTGAATCCACAACTAACCAAGAAATCAGCCGCAAACAAATCTTCAAATCCACGCGGGAGCGGAGGGGTGGGAATGCAGAGAAGAAGCCTGAATTACTCACAGGAGAAGGAGGAGGAAGCAGAAGAAAACAGGGGTTGAGAATTCGATTATGACAATCAAAATTGGGAGATTTGTGGGGAGAAAAGAGTGAGAATTGGGTGAGGAGACATTTCATGGTCTTGATTTTGCGCAGCAATGGCTGTACCATTTTAATTTCAATAAATAAATCATATCCAACAAATTTAATATGTACCACTTTTTATATCCATCACAATTGTTCTTCTTTTTCCAAATTTATTTTTCAAAAAAAAAATTGTTGTCAAATATTTACCATAAATTGATTAAATAGCTAATGAATTATCTTTTTTAGAGTAAATGTGCCGCATTTTATGTATAGGTATTATTTTATTAATTTTTATAAAGTAAAAAAATACTTAAAAATATATATTAAGATAATAAATTAATATAAATATTTTGATTTATAGAAAATATCGACAAACAAAGATAATAAATAATATTGAGGAAATAAAAAAAATACATAAGAAAAAAATTCTAGCAAAAGGTGGTTATGGAAATTCATCATAAATAAAGGAGTTAAAATTAATTAATTAATTTAAAAATAAATGACAAATCAAAATTAAATAAGACACTAAAAATTTGCTCTCATTTAATAATAAATCAGTAACTATAGCACATTTTATGTACGTGCATAATTTTTAAAAATGAATTAGAATAAGATATTTACAATAAATTATATTGTAAGGGGAAAAAGTACCTAAAAATATATATTAAGATAATAAATTAATATAAATATTTTGATTTATTACACAAAAAGTTGACAAACAAAAGAAATTAAAAAAAAAAATTCCAAAAAGTAGTTATGAAAAACCATGATAAACGAAGAAGTTAAAAAATAATTAATTAATTTAAAAAATGACAGACCATAATTAAAACACCAAAAAGATGTTCCCACTTGATATATAGTATAGATTATAGATTATAGATGTATATCGAACCTAAAAAATACTAACATAATTTAAATAATTTATTTTGATTATATTATCAGGTAAAATATTACTTTTGGTCCCCTATTTAGGCGTGCATGTATCACCTATCTTTAGTTCCAAGTTGTAAGAAAATTAAGTCCCACAACTTTAATTAACAGTATCGATTTAATAGTTTGTCTTCAGAGGACAATTCAGTTGTTCGGACACAAAATTTTTCTATAAAAGTGTTCGTGTTCGAAATTTGAGTATGTGAGTGTGTTGGGTGCACGAGTGTTATTAAATAAATAAATAAACGAAAGACGGTAAACCGTCGTACACTCCTTACGTGCTTTTTTGCAGCGATTTGAAGGGAAAAGAGGCATGTCAGGAATTATGGTCTAATTGATATTATTAAGCCCTTTTTGTTATTTTTATTTAATTTATGTAGAAAACTGATTTATAAATGATGTAATTTCCCTGCAGATTTTAATTTATATTTTGCATTGTTTGTATTATTAGTGAAACCATTGATTTTGACAATTATGCCCAATTGATTATTTCATGAATCACAACAAAAGTTGAGCTAAAGTAACATAAAATACGTCGACATTGATCCATAAAAGTGATTAAACAATTTGTTGGTTATATATATTAATATTAAAAAAATAAAAAATTCTCTAAACTCGTAAACGGCGTTAATGAGACTGTTATACCAATATTTAAATATGACAATTATACCCATATTACATAATTCTAAAAAAATTAGTTTTTTTTTTTAATAATAGTTTCAATGTATGGGAAAAAAATAAATTAATATCGTCAGAAATAAACACACCCTAAATAATTACCAACGTAATCAACTAATAAAAATAAGTATTTTTTATTTAATTGCTTTTTTTTTCAAGAATGTAATAAAAAATTAAAAACAAAATCGATACATCGTATATATAATAATCATTATAGATGCATGCATGGAGATGGAGATGGAGATGTCTTTATAGGAACCCTGTGCAGAGGGTTATTACAGTATGATTTCTTCCTGAACACTAACGTTAAGAGTCTTGTTTGGAAGGACAATGCTGTTGATCACCACCACTTCATCTTCAACTGTCACTGATTCACCTGCTCCACAATGTGTCACAATCTTAAGCTTAACCGTTCTTCGGGGAAGGGAGAGGATTGAATCTTCTATCACAATTTGATATTGTACATTGATGTATTT
>NC_026147.1:3450911-3465995 GCF_000512975.1 Sesamum indicum
AAGTAAGGAGAAGTCGTAGAAGTACCAAGAATTGTAACACCGAGCTTTGCGTTGTAATCACCTGAACCCTGAAAATATACAGCGTTTACGCTCAGAAAACATATAGCAGAAAATAAAAAGAGAGCAAGAACAAGAATGCAGACGGTCTCTAGTGAGCCCTTCCTAAGCATTCACTAGTAGATCAATACGGACGGGACATATACAGAATTTTACAGTTATTGTCGTTATGAGGTGCTTGTAATTTAGTCGTCTTTTCCACATTCTTTTGACGATGAAAACTTAGGAGGGAGGTTTTTGTAATTTTGAAACGAGAGGAGTATGGTCAGTAATGCACTAATTCTTAAGGGAGGTCGTTGTGACTAATGTCTAAAGTATGTCTGACGAAAGAACAAAGGAAACTGACGATTATTTTTTTAATTAAAACACGATATTTGCGGAGAAAATGATTAATGACTCCGTGGGACAAACTCTTACCTGGACTCTCGACCACCTTCCGATGGAGGACTTCCATCCGACAATTGCATGAATTACAACAGCATTTTCCTAATAATCACAAGCAAAAAGAATTGAGTCCAACTGTTGCATGAGAGCATTAATATTTGGTACGTATCTAGTAATTTAGGCGATTAATACCTTGGTCTCCACATCATCGAGAATGATGCAGCTGACGAGCCTCGCACCAGCTCCTATCCGAGCATTGGCCGAGATTGAAACATTTGGACCAATCTATTCGGCAGCACAACAACACAGAATAAGATTAGATGATTTGTTCATTTTTTCTTGGTAAGGAGACAACGGGTACATTACCTTGTACAAGTGCATCATCTTGTACAATTTATTGCAAAGACTAACAAAATTTTCAAAAAGAAGAAAACAGAATGTTAGCTTGAGACTACCTTTGCAGTTGGATGAACTTTTGCTGATGGATGGATGTATACGTCGCCCGAAATGGTGGCTTTTTTCAAACCGTCTCCACTTGCCAAAAGATGGGTGGCCGTTACCCTATATTGTGAAAGATAGAGCCCGGAGCATCTCAACGACATTCTACATGATACAAAGTCCCATCAGATAGGATTGACAGACATAAGAGTACTATTAGTCGAGCAAGAAGCATATATTGGTGTCTTTTGCTCACCCCGGAGTTTTGATTTGTTCCCAGAAATCCCTGGTTTCGTATATGTAAAACTGCTTTTTGCCTGCAAGTGGTGATAGAATATCTTGATCCAGTCGTACAAAATCTGTCGGAAGACTCCTGCCAACAAACTTGTATCAGAATACAGAACAGGAGAAAACGTAATGAGTTCATTCGAAACTACTTTGCAACAGTGCTGATGTTTATGCAGTTAAAGTCTACGACCGAGTTTGGTTGGCAGATTTATGTAGGATCGACAATTAACACCTGAGTTCGGTTGCCTTTTGGAAGCCCAGATTCATCATTAACCAAGAATATAATGAAATAGTTACGAAAGAATAGAATGAATGTTAACTATCGAGCTTCATATAGTTCCAGAGTCTAACTACTTGAAAATCAGAACATCATCGTGTATCAAAATTCAATCTGCAAAAGAGTTTTTGGCTAAGATTAACTCCATTTAAGCAATATCTACTCATACCGGCTGGCACCGAGAGTTTCCTGAAATTCAATTTCTTTCATTTTTCCAAAATGAAGAAAAATAACTGGGATGTTGATTCTACCTGTTTGGGGGTTGGAGTGCTTCAAAGCTGGTTACACGCCTGAGGGTAGCTGCAAATAACCGAAATGTAGAAGATATAAATCATGAATAAAAGTATTAGGCTAAAAAAAATTAAATATTCAGGATACTTGAAGACTTGGTTTTTGTGCAAATACGTCTATAGATATATACCTTACATCTCAAACTTTGTTAGTTACACATAAACATACAAATATCATTATCCATGAAAAGTAAGGGCCTTCATTTCCATACACGCTTGACAGATAATATTTAAGTGCAAATAATTCTGGAAGGGGAATTATCAGTCAGAAGAAACTTAAGTGCAACAGTTTTTCGGCTTAATTTCTTGGAGGGATTCAAGAGTCGAGAGACTGACTAAGTTCACAAGTCATATTAGCTACGGCACCTAATCAAGAGGAGCTGACAGAGAACTGACCAAACTGAAGGGCGTGTATATTGGTCCAAACAAGAGTTTGACTCAACCAGTTTGAAAAGCCTCGAAAGTAATGCTTTGCAGCTTATACTGCTTAAGAGTCCAATAAGTAACTAAGACGCATTGAAAGGAGATATTGGATGGCAGAATTGTCGTCTTCCCAATGTACAAATAGTATCAATGGCAGTGCAAACTGAGCAACTCAGGGAACTACTAACCTCTATCCTTCCGTTGCGTGGATACACCTTGAATAGCTGTAAAGATGTCGGGGGTAAAGACGTACACACCACAATTGATACGGTCGCTCACCTGTTTCATACAGAGAAAGTTTGGAACAACTTATCATCAATATTTGACATCATGAAGCAATAGAAAACATATTAGTTCAATCTCAGAACTTTCACGTACAAAAGTTTCAGGTTTCTCGGTATAATGCAACAGCTCATTCGAAACAGGATCAGCCACAAGTTCCCCAAACTGGTTCGCCGTCTCAGGGGAAACCTGCAATAAGGAAAATATAATGAACCAATGACAAAAGAATGACTGTTTTTATGAGAAAGACGGAGATCAACTTAAGATGTATTCAGTGAGATGGCACATAAAGTTGCCAACCTTGATCACCAAAATTGTTCCGATCCCACCGTAACTTCTGTGAGCGTCTGCAAATTAATCCATGAACCAAAAGTTAAAAACTCAGAAAAGACCTGAAATCTATATTGGACATAGATAATCGAATGTCAAGTCTGCAATGCATTCTATACATATCGAAGCAAAGTGAGTAAACACAGACAATTACCTAGCATCTCAGGCAGTGGAAAACTGCAACAAACGTCACAATTCAACAGAAAAATGTGTGACTGCCAGATAAAATTTTATCAGTATTAAAATATTTTCGAACTTGATTTTCTACTATTTCACCAATATGGGGTTATTAGGATATGAAAGGAGAATAGAATAGAATAAAAACCGGATTCTCTTCCATGATCTGATCCCTGAAGTTATATAGTCCACCAGCCGAACCATGCGGCTTATCCTCTTTCAAGTATCTAGTGAAAGAAAGATCAAACGAGATTATGCATGATCTTGGCAGTGCTGCAACCGTATAAATCATTAACATATAGAGAAGCAGAAGATCTAGCGAAGCACCATAATTACCTGACAGGGACTCTAAGCTCATTAGAAATTGATGAGACAAACAACGCAAATTCACGCTCCTCATAGAACCCAACGAGGTAGATCTGTGCTAGATTTGGGATCTAATAGAAAATTCCACTAAATAAATTACTCTGCCAGACATCATAACACAAAAATAACAAACCAACTTAAATTCAATAAGATTGTCCATCATGTACTCAAGTTTCATTTACTAGAAAACTTTTATATTTCAAGAATATCAAACACAATAACATGCATGCCGAAAGGGTAAAGCCATGACAAGATTCAACTCATATGATACATTGCCTACCCGTTTACAAGCTGAGATGGGATGATGAACCATGGGCTGTCCTGCCAGTGGAAAAAGAGGCTTTGGGATATTCAGGGACAACGGCCTGAATCTAGTTCCTGCATTCCCCAATCCATAATTGAAACCATAAATCATTATCCAGGTCTCATTGATATCTTAAAACTCCTCCAACAAAAGAATAAAATCAAGAAATTCTCCATCCTATGCAATCTTAAGATCCAAACATTCAACAAGAACAGGTCTAATTTCAAGAATTACAATCCAAATGCCAGTGGAAAAAGAGGCTTTGGGATATTCAGGCACAACAGCATCAATCTAGTTCCTCCATTCCCCAATCCATAATCGAAACCATAAAATCATTATCCAGGTCTCATTGACGTCTCAAAACTCTTCCAACAAAACAATAAAATCAAGAAATTCTCCATCCTATGCAATCTTAAAGATCCAAACATTCAACAAGAACAGGTCCAATTTCAAGAATTACAATCCAAATGCATGAGAAATGTCCAAATTTTGCACCAAAGAAACCAAAATCCCACATATTAACAATTCAGGCTATGACTCAAAGAAAAGGAAATACAAATCATACCTTTAGTGGGTCCACCCACCATGATCACTGCAACAACTCTCTCTTCTGAGCTCCCCATTGATGACACCAACAAACCCACAACCCAGATCTCAAAACTCTCTCAACAGCCTTACAAACTATTACAAAAGGCTAAAGTTCATCACACTCTCATCCTAATTCATGTAATAACTCTCCTGCACTTCACAAGGGTACAAGAATCTTGAACCATTACACGGTGGGCAGAAAATGGTTAAACTTGTGAACAAAGGCAGAGCTTGAAGTAGAGTGATATATATAAATACAACAGGATACTAAGAAGATTTAAGGAGGGGAATATGCTATGTGATTTAGAAGGGATCCAAACACACACCCGGGTTGCAGGAGGGTGGGAAGTCTCGACCTCTATTTCTTCACAGGGTTGAGATGTGGGGGCACTTTACTTGCATGTAGGGCTGCCAGAAAATTGATTAAAAGGTACAATTTTGGATGGATTTAACGAGTTCTTGGAAGATAAGGTAAACAAACAGTTGAAAATATCATAGTTTTCTTCAAGAGTTGATTTCTTTGAATTTCACATATATGTTTTCTTTTTATACAGATAAATATATCTTCAAGATCTGATGATTTATGCAAATGATGTTTTTCAAAATGTCATATAACGAAAGGTAAATTGGAAAAAGTATTATTGTAGATCAGGACCGAATCTGAATGTTGCAAGAATTTAATTCTTGATTTTACGAGATAAAATGTGGGGTTTGCAAGAACTTTGATGAGATGGTACGATGGGAAAGAAGATCGGACTGTTAATGTCCAGTGCGATTCATTTTCATGTTTGACTGTTCGAAATTTATGGTTGAGGTGGGTAAATGTAATAACATTAGATATCGTTTACATGATCGAAAAATCTGAACTTTTAAGGTAATTTAAAAAAAAATAAAGGACGTCAAATAGAAAAGGTTATTACATATCTTAATCTATTGTCTATTTTCGTAAATTATTACTATTTTTTTTGTAATTATAAAAGTTATTTCTCACAAAATAAAAAGTAGGAATAATTTATATAATAATATTGACATTTTTAAAAGTGTATGCGAAATATTTTAAAACATAGATGTGGTTTGTGTAAAAAATGCTTACGTATTTTGTTGGTATATGTGTAATTTTAATAACTAGAGATGATTTATTTAAATAAATCATAGATAAAACCTATAAAAAAATACCAATTATCTCTTAATTAAGATTTTCTCGATAATATTTTTAAGAATCTGATATAATTGCGAAAACAATAATATTCATACCTTCATTTTGGTAATTATTGGGTGACCATAAATAAATAGGTCTTATCTCTAAAAAAAAATAAAAATAAATAAGTAGTTCTTGTATCACATCACTTACGAATAAGGGCGTATCTATGTTAAGAGATGAGATAAATATCGATATGATAGATAAATGCGTGAAAAATTTTAGAATATATAAGAATAAAATAAATATATTTTATTGATAAAACAAATGATTAGTTGTAGTATAAATTAGTCAATTATTTTCTATAAATTGTGTAGTTTTACAAAACTACCCCAAATAAAATAAAAATACACACAAATAAAACTCAACTTTTTACACCAAATTGAACATAAATTTTTTATTATTTGAAAAGTTATATTTAGTACCCTAATATTTGTTCGATTTAATTAAAAGACTCCTTAATTATTCAAAATTTATTGAATTTGCTGATGTAGCAGCAAACTTAATTTGCTAGCAGCAAACTGATAGCTTTCTGAGATGCCTGCATGATATCGAATAAAACAATGACTAGTAAAACCTCTATCATTTACCAAAATATGGCAAAAAAATCAGAAAATTGAGATGAGAATGAGCAAGAGCTCTATTTTCATACATACTTTTTGTGAAATTACAAAAATTATTCATGATAATTGAATAGAGATAGTTTGTGTAATGATATTGATGATTCTGTAGAATATATGTATAATTTTTCAAGAAATAGGAATGATTTCTGACCTGAATGGAGCTTCATTTTTTGATGAACACCAATGATTTCGGATGGTTAAGTCTAAATGCATTTGAAGCAGCCGCTTCATATTCGGGTTAAATGCAATTTACCCTTCCTGTGTTGACCAAAAAGAGAAAAAAAAAATTTGTAAAAAAATTAATAGCAATTTACCTCCTCGTATTTCTCAAAATGAAGTAAAAAGGTCCCTAATGCGCTCGAGTGCATTGCATTTATACATAAAATAATATTTATTCTTAAAAATTATAAAAAATAACAAAGGAGGCGCGTGGATTACAATCCTAAAAAATATAAAGGATAAATTGCTATTTATTTTTATTGAAAATTTTTTGCACATTATCAATATTACAGGGGATAAAATACATTTTCTCCGTTCATATCCAGTAGTCATCTTTGTTTTGAAAACACTTGAAGGTTTGGAATATCAGACTTCAAATTAGTTTGTTGAACGGAAAATAGACATCGAGACAAAGCCATATAGGTTGTCTTCCCTTTTTCCTCCTATGTTGTCCTCGATTCGGATCATTTACAACTCAATTTGAAAAATAATTAGTATTTGATTTTGTAATATTGGTCGAGAAGATCCCGTAGATGGACATCACTAGTCCGATTGAATTTTCTGATTCATTTCATTTTACGATGATCAACCAATAATTGAGTGATTGAGACTCTTTTTTTAAGAAAATACAAATTGAAAAACTTAGTACTTTTAGGGCATATTTACTAACTAGGATGGAATAAAAGGGCGACACATAAATGTAGTATTAAAATAGAGATTTGTTTAGCATTATTTGTTTATTTAAGATTATAAAATTATTATTAGAAATTGATAAAAAAAAATCACATTTACCTAAGTTGATTATAAATGTGATTGTTTAGACCTTTTATAAACAAGACATTGAGGTAGCTCGACAAATCTCGTAGTATGTGGTACAATTATCAAACCGTAGCGATCTTTAAGTATTTTTTTATGGGAGAAGATACAAAGATATATATATATATAGGGTGAATAATAATTTATCCCGACGTGATATTGAAAATGAGCACATTACTCCCTATGAAAAAAAATATAGCAATTTACTCCTCCTGTACTTTTTAAAATGAAGCAATTTACCTCCTTATACAGGGAGGAAAATTGTTTCATTTTAAAAATCATAAGGGGGTAAATTATTGTATTTTAAAAAATACAGGGAGTTAACTCGCTATTTATTTTTTTATAAGAGGGTAATTTACTGATTTACGATATCACAAGGGGGTTGCTTGCATTTTTCCCTATATGTATTATATTTTTGACCAAAATCATGTGCTTGAAAATGTGTTTTTTATCACATTCACATCATGTATTAGTCCAAAATCTCATAGTTTCCTTAACGGTAGGCTTGAACTAAAATCTTGGCCTGAGCACCACCTTGAATGTACACAAAACTGCAATCTGAACCAGGCTCCAGTACTTTCAGCCATTCAGGAAGTTCATAAGTGTTCTTCTCCTGTGTTGGTGAAAGACCCCATAGGGATCCTGTCAGGTTCTCAATGTGCAGCTTCAGTTCTCTGATGGGCTTCTCAGACACATTCTTGATGATCACCTTGTGCCGGTAGTACGCCTCCTTCCCGACGGTCCATGTGTTGGTTATCGAGTGAAGAAATTGAACCGGAACATGGGCTGCAAGAAACCACATTTTATAAGACGTTTGAAAGCTTGTAAGATATAATATAAGAGACTCCTAGTGTCTGTTTATGTCTGTTTCCTTTTCATATTGATGTGGCTAATTCGACGAAAGAAAGAAGACAGAAGCAAGAGTAGTAGTAAACTTGTGATGTAATAAGACAGGCATTTGCGATGTACCTTGTGGTTTGTGGTAAGGAATGGAAGGTTTTTGTGATTCTTGATTATAGGAAGCTGTAAGTCAAGGCAGCTATCAAACAGTTAACTAATGATAATAAAAATTAACGTTTGATATCTTGAAAGTGCATGTAATTTTACCTGCAGAATTTCGAGGCAGACTGTGCAGCTTGGAGAAAAGTCCCACCAGAGGGGCGGTACCAGACAATGTCGGCTCAGTTTGCTCGTAATTTGACCTATCGTCTGTGAATTCGTCCTTAGCATTGGGACCTCCAACAAGGGCTCCATGTATAACGTTTGGATTAGCCTCGGGACGTTTGTACCACGTCTCGAATCCCTCCACACATCCGACTGCAGATTTGAGCAGAGAAACGGGGGCGATAGACGCACCTCTGTGATGCACGTGCATTGGGTAGTTTTGACCGTAGCCCACTATGTAGCTCAAGGACATGGGATTCTTGCCAAGAATGTAGTCGGCCTGGACAGAGTGTTTTCAGATGTTAAAGAGAGTGATGGTAATAATGACTAAAGAAGTTAGTTATGCGCGCATGTGTACTTGTGATTTTGCAAAGTTGAGGAGATCTTGATGTTGGAGTTCGCCATCTGGGCATTTGACGACACTTTTCGCCTTTGCAAGATAGTCTGAGTAGACAGCTAGTAGAAACGCAGCCGAGGCAGGGTACTGCAGGTTGTTCCATTCATGCAGGTAGAGCAGACCCCCTGAACAACATTAAAAGCTACATCCTTGTAAGAATTTAGATTACTTGGTCAAAAAATTTAAGCTGTTTTTTAGTTGGTGAAACATATGAGTGCCAATAGTACAGACCAGGAGTCATAGGAACGTTGTAGCCGTCGTTCTTCTGCAGACAGGCACAGGTGAAGTAGTCGGCTTTCGCTCGATACTGTTGTAGTGTGGAAGTGTATGCTCCTCCAGCTCCATCCAGCAAAACCTTCACAGATGTTGTTACAAGTTAAGGTAAAAATTTTAGGACTACTATTGTCAGACATGACTAAGGAAGTTGTAGTCGAACGCTTACCTTAGAGAGGAGGATCTGAACTCCGGCGTACTTGTTGTCCCATGAAAATTCTTTGACTGCCCATCCTGTTCCACCTAAAGAGACACAGTTGTCGACGACGTAGTTCAAGTAGTAGTCGTCGTTTGTCGCCCGGTGGAGCCATGTAGCAGCCCACAACAGTTCATCCTAGTATACAAGGTTGCCAGAGTTTGAGGACTAAGGAAGCATTATGACAAGAATCCGAGGGATGACATCGATGAAAAACGGTACATACCGAGTAACCGGTTGATGTATAGAACTGCTTGGCTGATCCAATGGAGTCATCATAGAAGCCTCTGAATCTATTTGCAAAGGAAAAAAGCTGTAGAGTTCCAAAAAAGCAAGTTAAAAAACTCTTTCTTGACATGAAAAATGTCATGAAGCTATATCACAAACAAAAAACATGGTAAAATATCACTTACATTGGGGTGTTTGTAATAATTTCTGGTTTTATGGTGGGAATATGTTGTCCATAAAGTTGTAATGTAATTAATGAAATATCATTCACATTCAAGTTAAGTTGACAAACGTTTATTTTAAGCAATTGCAAACACCTCCTCAATTGAAAAAAACATAAAAACCTGTTTTGCATGCACAAGCAGAAGGCTAGAGTAGGCAGAATCATAAGGCTTGAAAGCAAGAGAGGCGGCGGCAAGGGCGGCGGCCGTTTCTCCGGCAAGATCCGATCCCGGATGCTCAGGGTCGAGCTTATACGCCGTTCTTGGCGTGGTCATATCCTCTGCTCGTTCCCAACAACAATGATCCGACACTCCGTCTCCAACCTAACAACAAAAATTGATAGTAAATTCACAACATGCAACATAAAAAAAAAAAAAAACAATGAAAACTAATCCATGAAAAAAACAACTACCTGTCCCCAAAGAACATAAGGCTGAGGATGTGCCTTAATGAAGTAATCAGTTCCCCATTTGATTGCTCTCAAAGTATGTCCCATCTGGTCCAAACTCACCAATTCTTGCCTGAAATCAACTGCAGCCCATGACAGCATCGTCACACTAAACGCCATTGGGAGCCCAAACTTCACATGATCGCCGGCGTCGTAATACCCTCCCACCAAGTTCACCTATCGTCCATGTCAAACAAAGACAAATATAAATAAAACGTGTTAATTACACATCCACAAGTTGTTAAAAAAGTCGTACAGTTTTGAGAAAAACAAAAACGTACCCCCTGAGCATAACCGTCACTAAGGCCTGAATCACCACGCCATTTTACACGTTGGTTCACGGGGAGTTTACCCGACCGTTGCGCCTCAAAGAACAACAAAGTCTTGTCAAGGGCCATGCTGTAGTCGAACGCCCCGACGATCGATGCCTCTAGAGCTAGTAGACTAGCTAATAAGGCCAAAATGGAATATGATGATGGCAATCTCACCATTCTTGGTTGGAGTTGAGAGATTTGGGATAGGGATAGTTGTGACTTTAAATCATATATTAAACTCTTTATAATGTGAAAATTTTCTTGATATATATATATATATACATATATAGGGAATAAGAATAATAATAATTATGAGTTAGGTAGAAAATTGAAATAATTTAAGGGAAGAGCAAAAGGTGGTAGCATCCACGTTCATGCAAAATAAGAAATTAAAAAAAAAAAGGGATGAAATGAATGCAAGATTGAGGTATCCACGTTGAGTTGTACTCTTTTGGCATTAATTATTAATTTAGAGTGGGAAATGTAATAATGTATAGTGCATGGTCGTAGATTTAAATTAATTAATTGGATTAATTAGTTGAGACACGTTGAAACGAATTTGTGGTTTTTGGGCCACTTTGATTAATTGTACCCATAAGTTTTTTCATACACAGATGATGCATTTGAATTTAATACCCGTAAAAAATTAAGGAAAAAAAAAGAAAAGAAAAGAAGAAGAATGGTTGTTTTGGTTGAAAGCATTTTAGTAAATATACATACATATATACATATAGAAAATTTAATACTGGTCGTATAAATTATAGTATTGATCAAGAGGTCACAATTCATGTAGATACAAACTCACGTGGACAACTTCCTCGGCCCACATGAAAAAATGTGATAGACATTTGAATGTCCGAACCAGTGATATGATATATATATATATATATATATATATAGAGAGAGAGAGAGAGAGAGAGAGAGAGAGAGAGAGAGAGTTTCGAAGTAATAATAGTGTGCATGTAGGATAAGATGTATTAGACCATTGGATTGCTTTCGGTGTGGATTATTTGTAGGTCAAACATAGCTAATCACACCTACAAAGATTCATTTATTATTATTATTATTATTATTATTATTATTATTATTTGGTAAAAAAACTTAAAAAATAGATATAAATTCAGTAAATTTGACAAGATTCATTTATTTATTTATTCACAAATTAAAGCACTGTCTTTTTTGTATTTAAGAAAAAATATGCACTCAAAATCCTCAACTAGATAAAGAATTTTAAAAGTTTTTTCAAAATAATTGGAAAAACAGCTAATTGCCCCACTAAAACAAATATAATTCCTTTGTTATATAATTTCACTCCAAATTATTAAATCAAATTTCAAATCTTTTTTCCTCCCATTTCTCATTATTTTTTAGAGCATAATGAGAATACGGGATAAATTATAATTTTAGTCATGTAAGTAAAGGGATGAAAATTTAAGTCCTATAGAAATTCACTTTAACAATTCTGTCCTATAATTTTAAAATCCTTCCATATTAAGGATAAAAATGACCTGAAAAATGCACGTGAGTGCACTTTTTTCAGACATCTTAGCAATTCCAGATATTTTTGTCCTCAATATGCTGAATTTTTAATATTATAAGACAAAATTATGAAGGCGAATCCATACAAAATTGAAATTACCATCCCCATATTTACGGGACTAAAATTGTAATTTCTTGAGACACAATTAGTCTTGTCATGTTTTCAAAGTGACAAGTGTTGTTCCATCTCCATCCCACAGGCTCAAAAGGAGGGCCATCACAGGCAGCAAAATTAGGGGAAGTTGGAATAGGAAAGATGCCAAGCAAAAATTAGGTTTATGTTTGGTATTTATTGGGTACTCAATTTTCACAATTTGGTCAATACATATATGAACATGGATGGGGACAAGCTACCATTGTGTTTCTTGGATTTTATGTTAGTGTGACACATAGCCCTATGTTATTATTTGTTTTAAAATATGCTTTGTATTTGAAACGTATCTGGTTGTATGCAGAATAAGTTCGGTTCTTATCCACTGTTCTAGATCTGAGTGGTTTTAACTGATCAGACCTGGTCCGCATTCGAAATTAATCTGTAATTAATTAATTCAATCATCAATAATCAATATACGCCAGTTATCAATGTCAAGTATTTATAATTAGTCGATAGCTACCCACATATTATTAGGATTCAAACTCATAACCTCTTAATCATAGGGTCTCAGCTTCGCTAACTAAACTAAGACCCATCGGCTTTTAAGATCTACAGTAGTGATATTATTAAGAGTATATTAGATCGGCACCCGCTTATGATAGACCTAATTACACAAATACCCCCTACTGTTTATAAAATTACAAGTACCTTTGAGGGTGTTTGTGTAAAATTTCATACGTACTTGTATCTATAATTATAATTTTAAGTGGTGTACTTATCTTTCGCAATAAATAGCAGATGTTTGTATAATTAAATCTAATTTCAGGGGCTATTAATGCAATTTTCTCTATTATAAATTATAATAGAAGAAGGAAAAATTTTCAATTAAGTTTTTTGAAAAGTGAAAATACTTCACCTTTTATCTCACTACTTTCTTCTTCCTACTTGTGTGTGCTTCTTTAAGGTTGCATTTAAATGGATGAATTTGGATTTATTTATTTCAAATTCTAATAATAATTTCTTTCAATTTGATTGGATAATTTTAAATTATTTAATTCTAATTCTGAATTATATTTTCTCAAATATTTATAAATTTTAAATTTCTTTAATATGAATTCATTTTCTGTGAATCATTCCCTCAAATTCAAATCTATCCATTCAAATTTAATATAAAAAAATAAAGGAAAAAGTATTATTTTAGTCCGCTAAGTATGCTTAATTTTAATTTTAGTCCAATAACTATGTCCATTTTTGTTTAGGTCCAGTAACTTACGAAATTGCTTACTTTTAGTCCTTTGGCAGATTTTGGGACAATTTTACCCCTATGCAATTTTTGAAAGGCAGTTTTAATCCGTATGCACTCATAGGAGTAAAATTGTCCGAAAATATGTCAGAGGACTAAAAGTAAGCAATTTCGTAAGTTACTGGACCTAAACAAAAATAGACATAGTTATCAGACTAAAATTAAAATTAGGCATACTTAGCTGACTAAAATAATACTTTTTCCCAAAAATAAAAGTTAATTACGTAAAATAAACAATTTTTTTATTAAAATATACATTATTTAATACATTAAATATATATATAACTAATCAACTGCAATAAAAATTTAAAAAAAAAGAATCCCACATAAAAAGAGACAAAAATAAATGCAAGAGATAGTGAGATAATAGTGGGAAAAGGCTTGTCTTCCACTGTCTAAATTATGAAAAAAGAGCTCTTTCCATGAATACAATTATATTGTTGTTCCAACATGGACTGTCATACCTTGTCTTTCCCATCCATCCAATTAAATATTAATCCTCCTCCTCTAATTTAATTCATTTTTTTCATTTCTTATGAGATAAACATTAGATTTTATTTTAATGTTAATTATATTTTTTTAGTGTTTCGAAAAATAATATTATAAAACTTATAAAGTATTGACAATTTTATAAATAATATGATCGAAATCGATGGAATTCGTCAAAATTTAAAAAATAAAAAGGGGATATTAGTTATTTATTTATAAGTATTTCAGAATTTCTCATAAGATGGACTGAAAAGTTGATAATAAATTTGCCTAGTCATCCTTTAAATCATTAGTCACTATGTAAAATTGGTTGATTTGAGGTCGTGAATTTGAGTTTCATCACTCGTATGTATGAATATTTGATCATGATCATTGAAATTGAGCGGATTTAAGAATAAAAAGCATTGATGAAAACAAAGATCATCGAAATAAATGTAGATGAAACTCTATTCTTATTGTATTTTTTTTTTTCCATAGATGTACGTCATGTATATAAAATTATCTCTTAAATATACATATAAATTGAATGTGCAGTATTAATTTAAAGGGTAAATTATAAAAAATCTTTCGTTGTTTGATAAATTATCAATACTGCTTGATAATAGCAATCTTTAGTTTTCTTTAGGAAATTTTTAAATTTTATATTGAAATATCCAAAATGCCCTTTTAAACCCAAAATTATAATTTTACATATTTTTTAAAATAATTATATTTTTTTATAATAATTTTTATCCAACATCATATTTTCTTTTTTTTATTTAAAGTTTAAATTTCATTAAGGATAACTTGATATTTTTTATACAATCCAAGTTACATAATTATATATCAAGTCACGTATACTCTTTATTATTAAATCGGATAAATTGTTCAATATACTCTTGTAAGGTGTTTACTTTATATTGTAGGGGTTCGATTTTTATCTCCAAGTCCGGTACAAAATTGAACTAATATTCAACTTAAACAGTTCAAGTAATTATAATATAATTAATACAGAATTTCTTTTTTATTTTGTCATCCAAACAACGTATACGTAAATAAGGTCTAAATGTATTGATAATTTTTTAAATGAATATTTATAATTATACGAAATATCAAGAAATTTGAGTGTAATATTGGATTCAAAGTGCAACAGCTCACTCCCTCATACTCTCTTCTCCCTCTCTCTATATATGATTTCTCTTCCATGCTTCTTTCCAATACAAAAATGAGGCCAACTGATCAAACTTATAACTCAATCAGGGCTTCTTCATCTGTTCATTCACTTTCACCACCAGCCCACCTCCTCCACGGCCACCACCAATGCATAGCCACTCTCAAGGGCCACAACGCCTACACGTCGTCCCTCGTTCTTGCCGGA
>NC_026147.1:3466035-3477329 GCF_000512975.1 Sesamum indicum
TGAGTTCTCTAGCACTGGACGCTGAATCTCCAACCGATGATCATGACTTAGTCATGGCAGCAGGTAAGGGTGCAGTTAAAGCCCTTGTGTCATCATCTGACAATAAGCTCATCATAAGTGCTCATCAGGACCATAAAATCCGTGTCTGGAAAATAGAAGATGTCAGCAAGTTTCACCGTCAAATCACGCACTTGGCCACGCTGCCGACACTGAGCGACCGTGCCCTTAGACTCTTGGTCCCCAAGAGCAGAATCCAAGTCAGAAGGCACAAGAAATGCACATGGATTCACCATGTTGACTCTGTCTCAGCATTAGCCTTATCGACAGACGAGACGCTGCTCTACTCCGTTTCTTGGGACCGGACACTCAAAGTCTGGAGGATGACGGATTTCAAGTGCCTGGAATCCATAGCCAATGCGCACGACGATGCAATAAACGCCATTGCTCTGTCGGATGACGGCCATGTCTACACAGCCTCATCCGACACGAGAATCAGAGTGTGGTCGAGGCAAGAGTCAGACTCTAAGACGCATTCCCTAGTGGACACATTGGAGAAACATGACTCGGGGGTTAATGCTCTTGCACTTACCGGAGACGGGATGGTTTTGTACTCAGGTGGCTCCGACGGTTCAATTCTCGTCTGGACGAACGAGGGTGGCGGCAGGATGGCGGCGGTGGGGGCACTCAGGGGGCACAGTAAGTCCATACTGTGTTTGGATGTGGTAGTAGAGTTGGTGTTCAGTGGTTCAGCTGACAAGACTGTGAGGATCTGGGGAGGGGTGGGGAGATCATACTCTTGCTTAGCAGTTCTTGAAGGGCATAAAGGGCCTGTTAAGTGCATTGCTGCAGCATATGATCATAACAGCAGTGCTAATACATCAAATGCACTAAAAACATGTCTGCTGTACAGTGGCAGTCTGGACAGTGACATTAAGGTCTGGAAGATTTTCCTGCCATTCTAAGAGGTAATAATTAATCCATAATCAGCACTTGATAATTTCACTACCAGTCATTACAGAAGCAAGATTTCTCGCATATTTGCTTTCATGAGTTGGGAAGCCCTTTTGTCTATCTTTTTATAAATAGAGGGAAGATTACATCTAACATCCCACAAGTGATTAGCCCTTTGCGATTTTCGTCTTATTATTGTTTAACTCACCACATTCCATCCTCTAACTCCAAAAACTGTTGTAATTTTAGTCCCAAACCTTAATTTTATTAGACATATGATGAGAACACCTCTCAATTCCCTCAAACTTAGCGGAGCACGTGCATGGGCACGTGTTGTTTCCGTCCTAAATCTAACAGAGAATTGGGACTAAAATCGCAAGTTTTTAGTAGTTATATAAATCTAGCGGACGCAACATCGTAGAATCAAAATGACAAATAAATTGACTTGTGAAAATTAAAATGTAATCTTCTGTAAATATATATATATATATATAATAGAAAGTGGATGAGCCATTTGACATAGTGTAAAAGTGTGAATTTGGAATGGCCAGAAGTGGAGATCTGAAAAGTAGTGTACAATAATGGAATAATTTGGGTAAAAGAGGACATAGAGAAGCAAGTTGTACAATTTAATGAAGTGCAGATTTGAGCATTGATGTTTTTGGGATGGCAGAGAGATGTATTATATATAGGGGTTGATGGACTATGCTTTTTTATGTATTTTTATTGTTAGTTAACCTTTTAGAGGTCAGTTCCAGATGTGTATATCACTCTCCATGTGCTCAAATTGTATGAAAAGCAGATTGGTAATGATTTCTACCTTAATTTTTGGCTGGATAAGAATGTCTTGCACTAATGTTCATCTCAAGATAATAACTGTTGGAAAGCAGAATTCAGTGTTCATTCTAATCGACAACTGTTGGATGAAAGCAAAATCCATGCAAAAAACCACTCGTTTCTGTGTATATAGAAAGGTAGGCAAAGTTATATTTTAGTTTCATAGGTTCGGCTTTAATACTTTTTTAGTTTTTTATTTTATGAGATTTTTAAAATTGTTCCAAAATTATTTATGACTTATGAGATTAAATGTGTTGAGACTTTTGCAATTTTGAAAATTTTCGTAACGTAAAAGTGTTTCAAATTTGTTCAATTTTATAATCATTTTGAAAACCTCATAAGGTAGAAAGTAAAAGATATTGAACCTGCACTAAAAGTGTAATAAACCCATCCAACATATTACACTCAACAACAATAATAATAAAGAGTAAATTACAACATCTCTTGATATTTAGCATAATTATAAATATTCCCTTATTATTTGAAAAATTATAAATATTCTAATAACGCTTGACCAAATTATGTAATCCTTAAATGGAGGTATGAAATTATCAACTATGCCGTTACTGTACTTTTTTCTTTTCTAAAAAAAATTTAAAATTTATAAAAAAAATTGGATAGTTGGATGAAAAAACTTAAAAAAATTATAAGAAATTATTCACTTAGTAAATAAAAAAATTTTAAAATTAAATAAAATTATAATTCTTAGTCCATAAGAACATTTTGGTCAGTTTACTACAAAAAATGAATAAAAACCTAACAAAAACTAACAAAATAAATTAATTGTTCGACGACCATCAAAATCAATGGAATATTGATAATTTTTCAAATAATGAGAGAATATTCGTAATTATGTCAAATTTCAAGAGAGATTGTTGTCATATATCCTAATAATAATAATACCTTGCCCATCAAGACCCATGTTTACATTTTTCATGACTATATGATAATTTCTAACATAAAATATTAATATTATCATATGTGATTCAATGATTCAGTCCATTCACATACACATTCAGTTAAAATTGGATTGAACTTTGCAGAGCACATTACATACACAGAAGATATTGTCATAATTTAGCACTGTCTGTTTTGGCTTTCAGATTTTTAATGGCTCACACTGAAATGGCAAATGCTAAGTATACCAACAGGAAACTGTTTAAGGATGATGAATAACGGTTAATACATTTCAACAAATGAAATACAACGAGCGGGGAGCACATCATAAGGAAGCCACAAAGCATGTCTGGGATTCCAAGCAACAGTCATCGGATTCCCAGAAGAGATATAATCTCATGATGTTCCAGAGTTGATGCACGTGAATGTACACCGAATACGAAAGGAGCTTCCGACCAATACTAGGAAAAAGGAGCAATTTCGTACTCATGCACAAGAGGAGTAAGAAGAGATGGAAGAACTGCAAAGAAGAACAAAGTGACAAAACTGTTTCATGCTGATAAGCTATACATCAATTTGTTTCCCAGTCGAATTACAGAAGTGGAATTCTATTTGTTAATGAACAGGTCAAAGACAATATGGTACAACAGATGAACAACAAATGCGTACTGATTGAGCATCCTCTTCACATTGGTAGCTTTGCTGGAGTACCGGGAGCACGAGGATATTTTCTTGGGGTGGGACCGTCTTTTACACACATAATGGCTGTTCTTTGTCCATATTTGCTGTGTGATTCCACTGAATTCAAGCGCATACAATGTTAGCAATTTACACAAGTTCGCCAGTTGTTGGCTTTCACATTTGAACGGTTCAGATTTATAGGGAATAAACCAAGTCTATCATAGAGTGAATACCTAAGGACTAGAGGGCCTTATGACCTGCACTTCAGGAAAGCTTAAGGCCACCAAAGGATCCCCTCCACGGACCCCCCAACTTTCTTATTTTCCTTAACCCTTGTGCATAATATTTGAATTTTTGGTACATATTCGCCCCTCCAATTATTTAATGTGAGCCTAAAGTAGCAAAGTCCAATATATAAATATAAAAAATTGACCGGCTTTCTCAAACTTTCACTTCTGGACCTGTCCCTGCTTAAGGCTCTGAAAAGCTAAAAAGGGTAAACTACCAGTACATCAAAAAAGAACTGAATTTTCAATAGGGTTTTCAAAATCAGAACCAGAAGATAAAGTAAAAAAGAAAAGGTCACAACAAACCGAAAAGGACATTGCAATAAAGAACCAAATGAGTTCAGAATGTATTTATCATAGGTCACACACAAGGTGGATAATCCAAATTTAGCTAAGAAAATACATACCAAAACATGTTTGCAAGAGAGAAGCACCCATCAAATGAATAGCTCTTTCAGCTTTTGTAACCTCCTCCTGGAAAGACGTTTATAATAAGGTTATTCATATACACCGTGTACATGCCTATCTATGCTCATAGATAAACATGTAAAAACACATGGGAAATTCAGAAAACGAATGTAAACGTAATGGTAGAACCAGAATGTAAAGATTTAAGAACCTCTGTTCAAAGCAGCATACCTGAGGATCATGACCTTTTGCCGCGACAAACAAACCACCAACACGGACTAGAGGCAGACAGTACTCAGCTTCATGCCAAAAAAGAAAACAATGCTTAAGGATTCATGTACCACTAATGCAATAAAAAGACGGCCACTGCAAGTGCTTACCCAGAACTCTCATTTCTGCAACTGCTCTAGCAACTGCAATATCAAAACCCTCTCTGAAGTCAAGATTTTGACCTAGATTCTGTCCTATACAGAGTTTCAGATTTAAACGGGCATACATGAGATTTTAATGAAATATTACAAAATAAATGACATGAAAATTTTCATTTGATAGTATTTCTAGCTTTTCCAGCCAAACCAATTGAGAAACAATGTCTTTTGGAAGGAAATAAACCACATGAAGATCAAATTATAAACCATCATAAAGTTGCATATAGGAGCATGATATCTTGATAGATAAATAAAGTTTGACTTGAAAGAAGATGAACTCTTAATGAGTATCTGAGGAGTATTCCCAACTGCCTGACTAGGATAGTATGCTCCCAGATGCCCATCACATATGTCATGCTCAAAATACTAAGTTTATCATGCAGAAAACACTAGAAGAGAAAAACCAGTTGCACTGCATTTGAAAGTTCAACAGCTAAGTGAACATCCACAATTGCTGCATGTATCCATCGGCGCATAAAATACAAGTGGGATGCCCCTAGCTAACCAATAGAACCCACAGTATGAAGTCAAAATTATCACATTAACAAACTATGGTTCATGAACTAATCTACTACAAGCTCGATTCTACAATGAGAAACTGACTACTGTGCAGTGAGAATGTTTTCAATCAAAAATTGAAAGAGTGAAGCAATATTAGTTATTTGACAAAGTTCTTGCTTAAGAAAATCTTCAAAACATGGTAAATATAGTTATAACCATTATTTATAAAACTTTCTCCTATGTAACGACCAGAGAGAACAGGACAACAACCGCGATGGCAGTTGAAAGCTACCTCTGAGGTCTGTAATGCATGAGTTAGCATAATTTGTGGTCATTCACGTAGGCGATTTCACAAAGTACCATGGGCACACCGCATCATAACTAATTACTAGTTAGCCATAAAGTTAAGCAAAAAATGACTTAAAACTCAATCTTCCAAGTAAAGATATCCAATCTGCATTGGCGAAAACCAAATAACCAGTCCCACAAAATAATAGAGATCTATTCAGCTCAAATACTGTTGAAGGCACAACAAAAGCATCACAAACTAAATTTCCACTTGATGCATATAACTCGAGTAAAGGATGATATGAGAATAGACATAATAGTTCAATCAAATGACATGGATATCTCTAAGAAAGTTCACCTTCAATGGCTGGTTCAGAAATATTAGAAATTTTGCCACGTAAAAAGCGAAAATATATTCTGTCAAACAAATTGAAGTTTCATCTAGATGTCTCAGTCAAAACAACAGTGATCATTTACTTTCACATTGGCTTTTGTCTTGCAAGTTATTTTGCTACACCTATCGTGTGAAGCAGTGGTATTACGAGTAAAAAGATGTGAATTTATCACCCAATTCTACAGGATGTTAGGAAGCACTCAAAATCCAACAACAAACATCAGTACAATGGTTGTAGGGATTACATCCTTTATGTCGACTGGAAATTCATACCTCAGCTCGACCCCGCAAAACTTTCACATTTTGCAAGCCAATGAGACCAACAACATGCTCCAAGAAGACGCAGCGTTTATTCATTGACTCTAACAGTGTAACATTCCAACCTAAAGCAAAATCCAATCCCAAGAAAGAAATTATACAAAAATAGTCTCGTTTTGAAAACCAAATTTGTAGCACTTTAGGGAATTATGATCATTACTCGGGCACGCAATAGCAAGAACCAGACCCGGAAGCCCAGCTCCACTTCCAACGTCGACAACACTCAATTTTTCAAAAGAACTCCCACAATGCGATAGGTAGGAATCGCGAACAGGATCTATAATCGCTAACGAGTCCTCGACGTGCCTCTCCATCACCTCGTTTTCTTCTCTCACCGCCGTGAGATTCATTTTCTGCAAACCCAAAATGGCAAAACAATTTTAGAAAAGCATCATCCATGCCAATAACGAAAATTAAAGAGGTATAGAGCAATTATGTGGGGAAAACCTGGTTCCATTGCAGAAGAGCATCAACGTAAAGCCGAATTTGATATTTTTGGTCACAGGTCAATGTCCGAAAATGGGGTGTCTCGAGGGCCGCCGACGCGGCGGCGTTGGTGGAGGTGGAGAAGAGCTTGAGGGTGGTTTTCCCGGCGGGACCGAGGTTGAATTTGAGTGTGGAAACGTTAACAGTTGGAAGGTGTTTGAAGAAAGTTCCAAACGAAACTGGATAGGAAGAAAGAAGGCCTCGCGCCCCCAAGGAAATTAACATCTTGGCGCCAGCAGCCGGGCGCAATTGTCGACCCGGATTATATTATCGGATCTTCAAAAGTGGGGCCCAAATTAACGAAATGGGCTGCCCCGTCCTCCCAAAAAAAAAAATTCTTTTAGTCCAAATCAAATTCAATTAAATCGAACCAATCACATAAAATGTATAACATATTTTTCACATGATTGATCAATCGATCTGAATTATATACAATCACATACAAATATATTACACTTTGTATATAGTTAACGGACAAATTTAACTTACGTATTTGTTGTAATTGGATTGACATTGTATATAGGGTAAATTACAGTCATTTTTCTTGAAAATTGATATAATTATAATATTTCTCATTATTTATAAAATTACATATACCTTCAATAATTTTAACGTCCGTCTAACAACGAGTCTACTTAATTATCCTTTATTAAGTTTCCATCTCATTTATGTAATAAACTGACCAAAATACTCTTATGGATTGTAAAGTATAATGTTATATTTTTGTAAAAAAAGTTAAAATATTTTTATGAATTAATAGGTCCTATAGATCATTTATTTACCCACCGTAAAAATTTTATATTTTTCAAATATTTTTTAAAAAAATAAATCAATAAAAATAAAGTGATATTATTCACTTCACCGACTGACTAGGGGCGACATATTTTTTTTCAACTGAGTTCAGTATTTGTAATTTTCAAAACATTATAAGGTATTTGTAATTATTCCAGCCAAATAAAATATAGCTTGTAACTTACCCTTATATATTATATGAGTAATTAATTGTCTATGACAATAATTTTATAAATCATTTTTTGTCACCAATTATTAATTTGACAACACGTGATATCTGCTCCAATTATAGTTATAAAAATTATTATTAAAAAGAATTAAAGTGACTTAATTTGTACCCAAAAATAGAATTTTATACTAATAATAACAAGGGCAAGATAAGGAAAAAGTAAGAATAAAAAATTGTTGGAATATGTGTCCAAAAATCAATTGGATTGGCAGTTTTAAAAACTTTTCAAGCGATATTTATTTAAGTAATATTGTCCTGATAAATATGGTAAGTATTCATTCTTGATATATGTGTTTATTGCGCTTACCAATTATATTAAGACTGCTTTGACGTCACAACAGATGCCCACAAACCATTTTAGATAACCCATGTAGTTGGGATGCGCATTGGATAGGGGCTATGAAACCAACTTTTGAGGGTTGATTTGAAATGTTCCAAGTCGAGAACTTCGAGCTGGGCATCGAGAGTTTTATTGAGACTTGTACTGAATATTGCATTCATTGGATGAATGCCGTGTTTCATCAGCAACAGACGTTGGACGTACATGCAATTTCAGTTGGTTAGTTGACAAGGTGGTTAATTGACTGAACTAACTCGTAGAGACCGTTATATGAAAGTTTTAGAGACTTGATCGGTATGACTTGAGTCCTCAACTCCAATAATATGGAAATAATCCTCAAATTTAAGGAATCATGGCAGTCACGTCATACGATGACTACATCTTGGATTTGCGCAAGAGGTGATTGTGTCACAAACATGATGATTTAAGCCTTGTCCAGTGCAATCGCAGTATGTAGCGAGGACGGTGAGTTCAAGAAGAGGATTCGTCCCCTGTTTGTATGTAATGGAGGTATCTCCTACGCACTTGGAGACACGTTCACGCCTTATGAATTTGTGACCACAGTAGTTGATCGAATAGGAAAAAGAGGTTCCTATGTCGAGTAACTTAGTGTAACGCAGTCTCAAGAATTAAAGCATAGACGCCTAGTCCAGGATGGGAACTCATGCCCTAAACTAAGGATGGTAGATGGGAGGACCATACCCGTATGGACTCGAGAGCCTAAATGTTTATATAGATATTCACCTAGTCTATAGTACCATGGACTGTTGCTATATGGCAACCCGTGGTAGCTGGTTTTTTTTATCAATGGTTGATCAAGAACGATTAATTAGATTGGAATTAATTAATCGATAGTGTTGGACACTAGTTCAAGTCTAGCTGAAAAGTGAACCTAAAAAGTTATACTCAAAAATCACCGAGGAAGAATAAGAAATTAATTTGGAGTTAATTTTGAAAGGTATAAATAATTGGATTATTTACACGTGGGGTGACCCATTGGATGGATAGCTCAAGATTAAATTAATTAGATTAATTTAATTGAGTTTATCTTAATTAATTAATAAATTAAATTTATAAAGTAATTAAGATGCTTTGGGTTTATGTTCATTTAAATTAAATACATATTGTGCTCAATTCGATTGAATTTTATTAAATTAAATTTAATTAAAATTCATTGGGTCTTGAATTTATTTTATATTAATTTGGACCACTAATTGAGGCCCACTAGCCAATTGATGGAAGGAGAGCTGACCAAGAAATTACATTTTTGGAAAGTGCAAGTTTGGCCATAATTAGAACCCTCTCTATATGATTTGATTGGATCAATCATATAGAAGGAAGGTTACCTTATAAATGAGTGGAATGTATATAGACACATTTTTACTTATTTATATAAGGTATATATATATATGGATAGTGTGTAATTATTTAGAAAATAATTACACAATACACAACAACACATAGTGAGTGGTATAGAAAACACACACTCCTCTCCTCTCCCTCTCTCTTTCGGTCGCCCCCTTCTCTCTCACCTCTCTCTTTCGGTCGCCCCCCTTCTCTTTCACTTGGTGAGAGTTTGACCTTAATCTCTTCTAGTAAAGGGATTAAGGCCTTCTTCGTTCCGGTGTAGTGTGAACTTTGCTTTACAGAATTCCTACGTTGAGATCTTAAAGCGAACGTATTTTCCGATTAAAACTATAGCAAAAGAGGTAATTCTAATTTTATTTATGCATCTCTTTCGTTTTATAATCATAGCCTCGTATGAATATTTTATTCTCTTTTTCATACTACATCAAATGTCCGGGAATACCAAGGGTACACCCCTTGATTCTATCGATTTATGTTATATTTGTACGCTATTTTATTATTTTCTCTCTTGCTTTCGCTAGGCCATTCCCAGGCCGATCCGTTTGTTCCCTTTCATAAAGGATGGGCATGAAAATAAGAAAGAGTTACTATTACTATTAGGGATGGCAATGAAGTAGGTTTGCCAACATCAAATACTCGACCCCAAGAGTTTCTTGGCCCCATGACTTGAGACACACCCCACGCCCGGTCCCTAGGTTCAGTGGTTGGACCTAGCGGACTCAATTTAAAAATTTTCAAATTGTTTAAAAATATATTCTCTAAAAAAAATAGTATTATCATAATTTTATAAATAAGAAACAATAATAGCATTATAATATTAGTTCTTTTATAAATAAATATATATATATATTTAAATTTTAAGTTTTAAACTATTAAAATATGTGTTATTTATATAGACATAATACATTAGAACCACACAAGCTATTTTACATCATTATTTAGTAAATAAAAGCTTTAATTTTATGTATTATATATAAATAAAAATTACTATAAATAAGGGTGGCAATTGAACCCCAACCTGGATCTGATCGGGCCAAATGGGGGTGGATTTGGATTCAAAAGAATAAAGATCGAGTCGAATAGTAGATCCTAAATTAGACGTGATACGTAATTCTAGATATGCACTATACATTATTTTTATTTTTTAAAATATATGTTGTTTTGATTTAATTCATGATAAGCTAAAATATAATATCTTATTTTAAATACTCAAAAGATAATATGATACGAAAAAAGAAAGAATAAAATAATAAGAAGAACTTATCTTATTATTAGTACTAATAATTATATTATAATAGAATTATATTAATCATTTCCACTTAAGTTTTATATTAAGTGATAATATTAAGATTATTATATATTAGTATTTAACCATTGATATTATCTTTTGTTATGGCACCCCAAAACACAAAAGAACCAACCCTTCTCTTCAATGAACACATACTTGAAAAAGAAAAAAAAAAATGAAACTCATGAATTTAAAGAATTTTTGGGTTAGGGGTTTTAGATATTTACAAGGTGAAATTACATTTTTTATTTTGTCGTTACATCGGTTAGTACTTTTAGTTCTGTAACTAAATGTATTTGCACATTTAATCATTTCTTGAATAAATTTAGTGATGAATATTTTCATATTTGGTCCTTTTTCTTTGTAAATTTAGTTATGCGTTTAACCACGAGTAATAAAACTCATGCAAAAAAAATTAGTTTTTCCACCGTTAAAAATTATTTGCCCTAGCTAAGAGCCATAGTAAAAATATTTGTCATGGCTTTTAGTCGCCCTCAAAAGAACCACGGCAACAATCATTGCGTGACCGTAATCAATGACTATTGACTACAGCTATTTATTGTTAACCATGTTAGTTAGCCGTAATTAAATATTATATTTCTTGTATTTGTCTACAGGACTAAATTCACAAAAAAAAACTAAATTTCAAATATTCATGACTAAATTCATTGAGAAAAAGACTAAATACATAAATATAATAAATTAGAGGACCAAGATATAATTTTATCTATTTAAAATTTCTGAAAAAGAATTCATTTTCCAGTTTCCACTAAAGTTGCATGTGCCCCCACCACCCCTCCA
>NC_026147.1:3477363-3503934 GCF_000512975.1 Sesamum indicum
AAAGAGAGAAAGTTTGGGGGAGAAAGTGGGATGAGAGCTGGTAAAGTAAGAATGAGTTTTATGATGAAGAGGGTCAAACATCAATTCATCAGATCACTACTCCCACAATTATTTTTTATTTTATTCTGAAAAAGCAACCCTTAAAATATTATAAATAAATATATTTATTTATTTAGATTAAAAGTAGTTGTTTATCTTTTTGCTTAATAAAGGGATGCATGCTGACCACCAACTCATTATTTATGGGTTAGATTAATTATACATAATAACATCAACATTTTATTTATGATATAATTATTTAGATTATTTCATGATTTATAACCTCAATTTATTTATATTCATATTAATAAAACAAACATAATGTTATTTATAATGTATTAAATAACAATTTATTTAGAAATATATATTGATTATATCAAAACACAATTTTTAAGAAACGTATACTAATGATAATCATTTGATTCGAAATAAATAAATATATATATATATATATATATACTGATAGCTGGCCATATTTGTTGTTATCAGGTTAGTATTATATATGTGTTATTAATTATTTATAACGACAACTTTATACATAGTTCTAGTTTTGTAGTTAACAACAAGTGATGATAATTTTGATGCAATTTTCATCACTATAATAATAAAATTGTGAAATTTGTCATTTTGATAAAATAGAAATCTTCCACTTAATGCATATAATTAATTAAGGGTAAATTATGTAGAAATCTTCTAAAATTTATCATAATTATAAATATATTATTTTTATTTGAAAAACTATTAATATCCCCCTCTGAGTTTAACTCCGTGCAATAATAGACACATCCCATTAATTAGCTTCCATTAGGATTTCATAAAATTTGTATTAAACTGTTCAAATTGCTCGTTTGAGTCCTGGATTATAATTTTATATTTTTTCAAACTTTTTTTTTAAAATAATCGCGCATAACACAAAGGGGGCAAAAGGGACATCGCCCCTCGTCAATTTGTTTTATATTTTTTTAATTTTTTTAAAAAATCAATAAAGTTACAGTAGACATTTTCATCTTATCATCCAAGATAACATAATTATTTCACATATAAAAAATATTATTAGTTTTTAAACAACAATGAAATATTTATAATTATACAAAATTTTATTAAAACTCGTTGTAATTTATCCGATAATTAATACAAGTTCCATATTGTCACTTGAGTCTTTAGTAATGAAACTATATATATATATATATATATATATATTCTTGCAAAAGTATATATAACCATTTGACCACATATATGATTAAAGAGGAATGACAAGAAATTAAAGTCAATAATACAAAACTAGACAAGAAAAAGGGAAAAAGGTAATGAAAATAAAGGTAAAGACATTTTTCATGGAGTAAAAAGAGCACTGTATTAGTGATTATAACTTTTACAGAGCTAGTCTTCCAAGAAACACCCCCCACCCCTCATATATATATAAGGGTTAATTGCAATTATGCTCCTCTAATAAATGCTAAATTATACTTTTTCCTCAAAAAATTTAAAATTACACTTACACCCTCTCCAAAAATTTTCAATTTACCTGACCCTCTTTTATTAAGTTTGGACAAAAAAATACTGAAATAAGTAAAAAAAATTATATAAATATTTGATTTTGCCTCTCATTTAATATTCTTATGTATAGTTTTGTAATTATAAAGGGATACATGCAATATATATATGGGGAGGGGGGAGGAAAAGTGAGGTAAACATCATTACAATTTTTCCTTTATAAATACAAAATTATTATATGAAAACACTAAATGAGGGATAAAATTTAAAATTTCGGCAATATATTTTGCTAACATTAGCATTTTTGTCCAAATTAATCCCAACAAAAAGGGTCAGGTATAAAAAAGTGAATTTTTAGATGGGGTGTAAGTGTAATTTTGAATTTTTTTAGAAAGAAAGTATAATTTTATATTTTTTGAGGGAGTCTAAGTGTAAGTGATGATAATAATGAAGTGATGATCCAGCTCTTTCTTTGTCTGCCCCCAAATTATTCCTTCCTTTGAACTGATCATAAGCAATCTTTTCTTTTCTTTTTTTTCTTCTTTTCAAGAATTGTGGGATTCCTTCACTTCTGTACTGATCAATTGTTTATTTAATTTATTTACTATTTATATGTATATGTAATGTGTCTGGGGTTCTGTTTTATTCCATCTTTACCTAACCCCAATAAAGCAATTTCAGAAGCATATTCAGCTTATCCTCATATACAGACACAATCAGCCTTTTACTGTTCCTACATCAAAAACAAACTTATAATATATATATATATATATATATATATATGTCATCATCACATTTCATTGTATACTAATTATTTATTATAATCTTTACATATTAGGCCTTTCTCATCCAATCAAAATGATAAATGGTACTTAAACTAATTTCAAGAATTAATTTAACATGACTAGTGTAATTTCAAGAAGTATAGATATATATATGTATATATATGTCGAGAAATGTTGATATCATGTGTAATTTAATTTGATTTTACGAATATATTTTCGTGGGCTGGTTCTTAATTATACTATACGTATAACTGACTCAAAATCCAAGAGAATCGAACGTGAGTATCTCTCTTTATATATAATTTATTCTGAATTATCATAAAAGTTAATATATGATTCTTTAAATTCTATTTTAGAAAGTAAATTAACTTAAAATTAAAAGTAAAATAGGGAGGGAGACAAAATGTGAGAATATCTAGATTGGGGGGGTGGGGTGGGGTGGGGTGGGGGTGTTTGCAGTTCTAACTAGGGTTAAAGGGCAAGGGTAAGCATATTCAGATGTATATATTGATACACAAAAGCTTGAACTTCTTCTTCATGCTCATCAGTCATCATCATGCCTTCACAACCTTTCCTCATCTCTCATCTTCTGACTCTCCACCACCATCATCATTGCACCCCCTACCCCAACCCCCCCCCCCCTCACCCACCTCCCCACCCCCACCAATGCACAATATTATTAGAATCAAGATCATCCCAGATCAAGAAGCTTACTTCATATTTTCTTGAAGAGAAACCCTAGCTAGCTGCAGCTGGCTACTGATACATCATCAAAAGGGCCTTCTTCAAGTTGTTTGTTCTTGGAGGGTTTTCATCTCAGCTAGCTAGCTCATTTCCTGGGGAATCAAGCGTTACGGTCCGAATCTTTCGTTACGTTAAAATTATTTTTCTGAATTTATAATTATTAGCATTAGGGTTTCTGTTGATTTATGTAATCTGTGATGAAATTTTCATATGAATAAGTTTTCAATTGTTTTTGTGTATTTAGTGTTATCATATACTTGTTTTGCAAGAGTATGTGTTCGTTTCTGATCGATCGATCGATGTAACCTACTGTTTTTTTTTTTTTTTTTTTTTTTTTTTATTAAATAGATCTATATATACACAATGGATCTTAAAATCCCAAACAATTTTTGCATATGATGTTAATTTTGATGTGTTTGTGTACTTAATTTTTACTGTGTTGTTGTATTTCCTTTTCTTTTTTTGGATTTTTGTGCTGCAGATTTCTAACTTAGAGATGAATTTTTATTTGGCAATATATGTAATTTTATGTATAGTATATGTTGTGCATAAATACTTCTAATTATTATTATTTTGTTTCAAATTAAGGTTTCATGTTGGCATAAGTCCAATTAAAGCCTACATTTGCATCTGAATTTTTAGTCATGGCGAAAATTGATTAATTATGGTGAAACTTAAATTTTCGAATTATTCAATTTGATCGTGGTAGATAGATTTGATTTATCATAATTTTTAAGTTGTAGTGACTTATAATATAGAGAATAATCTATTTTTTTGCAATGTAGTTTGTTTGGCGAAATTACACTTTTAATTAGTAGGAGGCCAACACTTTTAGTCCTCTACTTTACGGTATTTTCTAAATAATCCCAAAATTGAAAAAACTCAACACATGACTTAGTCTCATATCCAAGTCTTTGTCAAAAAACGGGCAGCAGGGACATGTGCAATGTACGTGCACATAAGTTGTATAAACAGTCAAACTAACGAACACCCGTATTGCACATATTATTGCCGTCTATTTTTCAACAGAAACTTGGACATGGGACAAATTAATTGTGTCAAATTTTTCCACTTTTGAACTATTCTGAAAATACCGTAAAGCATACGACTATAATGTGTCGAGTTTTACCAATTTTTATATTATATATTTTGAAAGTCCTTTATAACATAGGACTAAAAATATTGAATTTCCTATCTTCTGCGACTAAAAAGTATAATTTTGTAATTCTATACCATACACACTTTTAGTTGAATAAAATAGTATGAAATGACAATTGTTTTTCAAGAAAGCATTAAAGGAAAAACTTTAGTACTTTAGAAGAATGTGAGGTCAACTCAACTACATAAATGTTGTTAATTATTATTTTTTTTTTCTTGAAAATGTCAAAGAAGTTTTTAAAAGTGAAGCCAAACAAATGAACCCAACTGCAATAGGAAACGAAGTTTCTTTTCCTTTTTCTTTTTCTTTCATTTTCGAGAGAGAAAAAAGTAATTATTTACATCGTTTATTATTATATGAGAATATAATTACAAAAGAAATTATTATTAGGTTGAAAGGTAATTTTTGTCCCTTAATTTTAGGTTATTTTCGTTTTAGTCCCTTAAGTTACAAGGATTTCATTTTGATCTCGTAAAACTGAAAAAATCTCAATTTTAGTACAAATTTGGTCGGAAAGTTGAGTGACTCGCCGGAAAAATTCACATGCCAGGCATGTGACTTTTTAAATTGGGGCTTATATTGTGATTGGCTGAAAAAGATGATGTGGTGAAAACATTGTCTGAAGTTATGGGACTAAAACGAGAATGACCTGAAGTTAGGGGACCGAAATTGCCTTTAAGCCTTTTATTTTCAGCCAATCACAATGTAAGCCCCAATTTAAAAAGTCACATGTCTGGCATGTGACTTTTTCCGGCGAGTGACTCAACTTTCCTACCAAATTTGTACCAAAATTGAGATTTTTTCAGTTTTACAAGACCAAAATGGAACCCTAGTAACTTAGGGGACTAAAACGAGAATGACCTGAAATTAGGGGACGAAAATTACCTTTAATCCTTATTATTAATATAGAAAAAACACTGACATATATAAATGGGATATATAATTTTTATTTTTTTTTTGAGGGAAAACATAATTTCATTAAAAGTGAAAATCAGCTTTAAGCAGAGAAAACAAGTCAGCTTCAGCTGGCGAAAAACAACGGGAGCTGTAAAGTAAAGGTCCGGCAGGAGTAGCAAGTTTGTGAACAATTGTATTATTGTTCCTAACTACATGAGCAAAAAGGAGTAGCAAGTTTAATGTGTTGGATTAAAGGCCTGATGTACCACAGATCCAAACCAGAGCTGTTGAGCTTGTTGATAAGACTAAGGCAATCCCATTCGATCAAGACCCTTCTCCATCCATGGTTAATTGCGAGATCAACCGCTTCCCTAGCAGCAAGAGCTTCAGCAATTTCGCCATCAACTTCACAGCCCTTCTCAAGAACCGAGCCGTCGAAGTTGATCTTAGTCATGCCAGCCACGGGAGGGGTCCATTTGGAAAGTCTGTTTTTGTAGCAAGTATAGTGCAGTGAGTGAGAAACGTTTGCTTCCCTGTATGCTGCTAGGAAGGAGTTAGCCGATGTAACAGTTTGTTGTGGAGTTGATGAAATGCTCTCCATGCTCAATCTATTTCTGCTCCACCAAACAAACCAGCAGGTGAATAGAGAAGAAACATGGGTAAACCAATCAAGAGTTTCTCCATGCCACGCCGTGATCTACTAGTGCCCACATCTGTCTAGCAAAATGACAATAGAGGAAGATGTGTACCTGTAGGGGGAGCATCTGAAGCAAGTTTCCAAGCGAATAAGAGCGTACCTTAGGAGGTAGTTTTATATTCCAAATGGTTTTCCAGTGCGCATTATAGGAATCATTAGACCATGAGCTGGAAGATTGAGAGTTTTGCAACTCAACTGCAAGGAAATATGCGCTCTGAACCAAAAATGGCGACGGGCTTCCATTTGATGGGCCGGATCCGAAAGGAGGAATGGCCCACTCTTTTCCGGCGCCGGATGGGAGAGTCCACTTTGATGCGGCCCAAAAATGGTATTGATATACAGACTGTTGGGCTGCATGAATTGGGCCATGTTCTTGGGATGGGCCGCAGTAGTGTTCAAGAGGCAGTCATGTATCCTGTGATTTCTCCTGGTGAAAGGAAAATTTTGCATGAGGATGATATCAGAGGTATCAAGTCTTTGTACAAATTCAAATGATTTAAAACTCAAAATTGGATTTTTAATATTTTTATTTGCTTACATAATAATGTTTTTATGCTCTGTTTCATTTATTTATTTTTAGCAAATTACAAAAAGTCTATCAAAATCGATAAATAATACAGATATATAGTTTCCGAACAAGAAGTGAAATATTCATTTAATTATAATAAAAATTTTAACCTAAATTATATAGGGCGTCTTACAATTTATCATAATTACAGGTACTCTATCGTTATTTAAAAATTACTTAAAAAAAATGCTTTAAATTGATGATCGTCTAACAAATACACCCTACAATTCGCTGTCATGATGGAATATTTGTTAAACGGATATTAATTTCAGGAAGGTACTTAATATTTGACTAAGACGTGGAATGGGTGTTTTCTTGGTGTTGCAAAAATAAGTTGAAATTAAAGGGAGCGAAAACGAGTGTGTGCGGATTAAAATATATTTATTTATTTATTTATTTATTTATTTTGAATTTAGCAAAATAAAAATTATGGGAAGCATGGAATTGCTTTGTCCATAAAAAAAAAAAAAAACAAGGAGGAAGAACAACCACCAATAACGAATCCCTTTCCGCAAAATCCTATCACATACATTTCTTTTTTTTTATATATATATATTAAAAAATACTTTCTCGTTGTTTGAAAATTTATAAATATCTTCTAATGTTTGATGAAATTATGTAATTTTTAGATGGAGGTATGATTATCAACTTTGTCCTTACAATATTTTTTTTCAAATTAAAAATTATTAAAAAATCAAACAGGGTGGATAAAAAACTTTTATAAATAATTAAAAAATTATAAAAAAATTAGAAAACTTTTAAAAACATAAATAAAATTATAATTTTTACTTCATAAGGACATTTTGTTCAGTTTACTATAAAAATGGATGAAAACCTAACGAATTGAGCTAATTGTTAAATGACCGTTAAAATAATGTGGTATTTATAATTTTTCAAATGCTAGAGAGTACTTGTAATTATGATAAACCTTATGAGAAGCCTTTGTAATTTACCCTAATTTAAACTATAAACCCATGTATTTATGGATAATTTATTGGATTAATTATAATTAGACCATTTTTCAAAATGTGAAAATTATACTTTCTTCCAAAAAATTTTAAAATTATACTTGCACCCACTTCAAAATTAAAATTTTTTATATAATTTTTTAAAAACATCAATATTTTTTGTTCATAGCCTAACGGAATAAAGTTAAGTGTAAACGATAAATCTTTCAAAAGGGTATAAGTATAATTTTACATGTTTTTATAAAACATCAAGTGCAACTAGACCTAATTTATAAGAATTTCGATGAATTTTAATTAATAGAAGAACTTATTTATTTAGATTTATTTTAATTGACAGAAGAACTTATTTGATATAAATAAACAAATTGCAATTGTACGTAATCTTTCAAAATATATAAATTTATGTATAATTACAGCAAATTAAAAAAAAAAAAAAAGATAACTCTACACATGACATCATCAAAATTTAGCATAAATTAAAATTCAATTAATTAATTAAAGTACAACGCATTTGACATGTTATATGAAATCTAGAACCTACAAAAGTGGACCAATCCAATCTCAACTATTATTAATTTTATATACATATATAAATAAAAAAACAGAGTACCACAATCCTACAGAAACAAAAGATGTTAGGCCCCAACCCACATAACAATGATAGATAGATTGAAACATATGAAGAAAAACCATATAATATTAACATTGCTCCACCAAAAAATTACTACCAACTCAAAATTCAGTTCGTCCCGTAACGCTTTCCCAGTCCGTGTCTTGGACGACTCACACCCTCCTTCATCACCGCCTCCCAATCCACCTCCGCCCCGTCCTCCGCCTCCTTTGGCCCCCTAAGCACCTCCAACATCCTCCCGGCTTTCTCCCTCGCCCGATTGCTGCCCGTATCCACCACATTCCGTAGCACCTCCACCGCCCCGGCGTCCCTCGCTAGCCCTTTGAACCTTAAGCTCCCGTGACTCAATGAGTGGAGTGCTGCCACGCAATTTTCCCGAGTCGACTCCGAGTCCAACTCGGACCTGTTTCTCAACGCGGCTACCAAGGTTTCCACTGCATTGGCGTCCAGCAACGCCGCCCGGCCCCCGTCGCACAATGCCAGGTTGCACACCACCAGGACGACACGCGCCGCCAGCTCCGCGTCCTTCAGCAGCCCCAGCAGAATACCGGCGGCTCCCAGCTTCATGATTTTCACCCTGTTGCTCTGCACCAGCGTCAAGTGGTACAGCGCCAGAGCAGCGTCATGGCGGCTCCGCCGCGTGCCGGATCTCAGTTCGTGCAGCAGCGGCTGCAATGCTCCGAGAACGCCGATTGCGGTTTTGTTCTCATCCTCGAGAGCTAGACTGAAAAGCGCGCCGGCAGCGTGCTCCCGGGACTCTTCAAAACCGTTTCTTAAAATGTCAATCAGCAAAGGAACAACCCCGGCTCTCACAATCTTGATTTTATTATCCTTCTCAAGCGAAAGATTCACCAGGGCCGCCGCGGCGTTGATCTGAACGGCGGCGTAGCGCGACTTCAACAACTGCTTCAGAGCAAACAAAAGCCTCTCCGAGCACAGCGCCGCCCTCGCTTCTTCATTGGTTCTCGTCGTTTTCCTCAACAGAATCACAGCTTGCTCCTGCTCGTAGACATCCAAATTTCTCATTCTAGTAACGAAATTCTCATCCTCCCCGGAAGAAGTAGAAGAAACATTAGCCGACGACGCCTCCTCGGAGACAAATTCCGAGGAAGTAGACGGGGAAGATGAGTATGAAAAGCAAGAGGGTCGGGTTGCAAAAGGCAAAAGAGGCGTCGCATTGGCGACAACAGATTCCTCAGAGCTCGAAGAGGAGTACAAATTTCGCGGGTTCAATTCCGTAGCAGCATGTGAGAACAAAACCGGAGGGGTTTGGGCAACAGCCGTCAGCAATTCCCTTTCCGAGACCCGAATCTTCGGACTGTCAGAGGAACCCATGAGAGAGCGAACAATGGCCTCGACATCCGAATACAGAGGCGGGTTCGGGCGCTCCGACCCGGTCTTCGAGCACCAGTTGAGAATAGCAGTCTTGAGCGCTAAATTTGGTATCACGGTCGAGAAATCCGGCCTCGACCCATCGGCGAGCGTGGGGGTGAAACCCAAATCTCCGCATACGAGAACACACACACGCTCGAAAGTCTGGCCGGAGGAAACAACGGCGGGGTCGAACATTAACGACTTGGAGATGGGGCAGAGGAATTCCTGGGGCGGCTCCTTCTTGGCAGCGGAGGAAGATCTGTAGAAAGAGATTCTCCAACGGCGGATCTTCCCCTTTCCGCCCATCTGATTCCAATTCTGTATATACCTAAATGAATCTATGGGGCTAAGGGAAAACTGGGTTAGGGTTCAAGAAACTCATTGGAGAAGAGATAAGGGAATTAGAGAAGTATCGTTGGCATAAAAGACTGGCGAAGAAAGAATCGCAGTGGACTGAGTCACTGTATATGATGTGGGTGGGGAGAAGAGAGAGAAAGAGGAGAGAGAATTGACTTTATTGTTGGAGATGATGAGAGAGGAGATGGCGTTCCGCGAAAGAACAGCTCGATTGGAGTGTTGGGAGTCTACCCGGTCCTGCTTTTGTTCGTAATTACCAGATTCGCCCTTTTCAAAATAACATATATGAGAATTGTCATCTCACCAGACTTGCAAAATCACTCATTTTGTTTTTATTTTATTTTATTCTTATCCCCACCTAACCCCCTCCCCATCCCCACCTCCTACCCTTCGCCCCTCAATTTGCGATGTTGCGTTGCCCAGATCAGACACTGCAAGGGCGACGGTTCAACCTGGGCGAGATGCCTCGCTCCTCAATTTGGGCAACATGACCAGAAACACGGGTTATTTATTTTTTTATTATAAAAAATATAATACAATAATATTAATATAATTTTTTTAAATATATTAATAACATAATGAGTCACAATTTTTTATTAAAAAATTATTTTTTAAAAAAATTGGTGCCCAAGTCGTACTTGGGAAAATTTTCTTTTCATTTTTTAATTAAATTTTATTTAATTATATATAATTAATATAATAAAGTTTAAAAAATTATAATATTAAAATTGTATTAATTTTAAAAATTATAATTTAGTGTATAAATGTAATTTGAGTATACAATTATTCTTGACAACTCAATACCGGCATATCTGATTGTGTAGAATAATTTTTTTTATTGGGATTGTTGTCTTGCACACGTTTGCGCTCAATCCATCTCATTGTGAATACGTGATGTTTGATTTCGATTAGGGCGCAAAGATATACTAATAGTTCCCCAAATCACGACTTAGGCACTAATCTTTAAAAAAAATAATTTTTTAATCTAAAATCGACGACTCATCATATTATTATTAATATATTTAAAAAATTATATTAATATAATTTTATTTTTTATATATAATAAAAAAATAAATAGCCCCTAGAAACACTACTTGTCGTGCCACAATCTAGGCAACATAGACCAAAAATGGTTCGTCATCGTCTAGTTTGGGGGCATTGTTGTCGTCGTCGCCCTTCTCTTTTTAATTAAAGTTTTTAATTGATATAATTTAAAATAATTAAAAGAATATTAACAAAAAAATTAAAAGTTTTAAGAAAAAAATATTTTTAAGAAAATGAAGAAATTTGATTTAATTTTAAAATAAAAAGAAATAAAAAGAAAGTATTAAAATTTATTTTAAACACATATAATGGGACTTTAATTTAAATATTTTTTAATTGTAACTAATCAATTTATTAAAATATATTCAAACTGAACTATAATTAAACTAATTTTTTATATTGTCATCTTAATTTAATTTAAATATTTTAAAATTTTGTTAAACTTAGATATTTGAATAATTTTATTCTAGAAGATTTCTTTTACCATGTCATCCTTGCTATATAAGATTTCTTTTTTTAAGAAAAAAATTTCACGTCAGTAAAATTGATTGGAATGATAAATTAAGAGAGCCAAAATAGGATGGACTCTTTTAAAACTCTCTCTTCTCTCACACACACTAGCACACCTAAAATCTCACACACATCACACGACAACAACTCGACTGAGGAGGATGATGGCAAAACTAGGACTGTTTCTGGAGATGAAGGAGATCCGAAGGCCATGGATGGTATCATTGCTGATGAATTGGGGCGTGTGGACGAGGAGGAAACCAGCAATAAGAAAGCTGTAGCCATGAGTGATAGAGGAGCGAAAGAGACGACCAGCTTTCGATTCGCTGAATTCTGAAGTTGGCTCATCGGGTTATAGACAAAGGGGATGCAGATTCAATCACTGCGTTGAAGGACTTACAAAGACGTTGGACTGAGAAGTTTGGTGAAGAAGATGAGAGTCCGCCATAGTTGTCGCGTCCTCCTCGCATGATTCCGCCTCGTACTATGGTTCCGTTGCCCATGTGCTAGGAACTGACGACAGACGCGTCCATTGTTTCTGTGACTGCTATGTCTCCGACCACTTCTCCGATCGCCGCGACGCAGCTCCAACCTGTGGCTGCTGCTGTCGCATCTACTGTTGTTTCTCATGCAGACAACCCTGCTAAGATTCGCCCCTTGTTACCAGATTCTCCAATCACTCTTATGGCTGGAAAGGAGGCTGATAATATCAAATTCTGAGGAGTTCGATACTTGGGAATGTTGCTGCAAATTTTCAGATTCCGACGAGTTCACCTACCGGTATTTTTGTCGGTAACGTGCCTCTTTACCCGTGCTCGAATATTGTGAATTCTGATGATAAAATTGCCAATGTGTTTCATAATTCGATACGTAAAATATTGTTATATGTGCCACTCATATTTGGGAAGGGTCACGATGATGGAATGCGACAACGGTGAGTTATTTTTTGGGCAAACGCCTGTATTATCACCAAGTAAAAGATTATGTCACATCTATTTAGCCGTTGGTGATGGAAGTCACAGCCACGACGAATGGATTTTTCTTTTTCAGATTTTAAACTGTTGTGGCTATGGAGGAAATCATTAAGGGAGGCCCATGGTTGTTCCAAGAACGACCAATCGGGTTGCAGAAGTGGGAGCTGGGCATGGTCCTATGCAAATTAAAATATACGCATGTGTCAATTTGGGTCAAACTTTGGCATTTACCGATTGAATTGTGGACCAATGATGGTATGAGTACAGTGGCAAGTGGTATTGGGAGACCACTATATCCAGATGCCATCACTCGCGCATGCACGAGACTGGATTTCGCTCTTGTATGTGTCATGGTTGACATTAACGCCAAACTACCAAAGCATTTGATTAGAATATGAGTGGCTTCCACCGAAGTGCACCACTTGTATGAGCTTGGGACATGCTACCAAGACTGTTCCACCATAAAAGCCCCAAAACTACCGGTAAATGTATATGTGCAGCGTGTGCGACACTCAGCCCCTATTGCACCACCAATAGTGGAGAAGGATAAGGATGAGACACAACAGTCGGTTGGCCGAGATATACCTACTACACGTGGGGAGCAGGTGGATACACTTTTGATTCACTAAATTTCCTTGATGATACAGATGATGCTACTTGGGGACCTAATGCAAGCAACCCCATTAATGGTGATCTATGTTGAATGCAGCAGTGTGGAATATTCGTTACCTGAATAAGAGGGACAATCAGCTAGCACTAAAAGATCTCGTAGCTGAATTCAGGTTACACTTTCTTGGTCTTTTAGAAATACGTGTGCGAATGAATAATGCCTCTCGAATACAGTCTTTGCTATTGCGTTAATGGAAATGGTTTGTTGATTCTGTGACTGTTGGTAATCGTATATGGGTTGCTTGGGATGGTGACATACTTGATGTACATGTAATTGCATTGGGTGACCAATATATACATGGCTGTGTGACTATTAGAGCAACTCATGTGAATGTGAGTGTTACTGTTATTTATGGAGCTAATGATATTGCTGCACGGCGAGAGTTATGGAGATCTTTAGAGATGCTAACGGGTCAGTACGTGAATGATCCATGGCTAGTAGGGGGTGATTTTAATGCTATATGTGACCTTAGTGAGGTTTGTGGTACTTCTAGTAATATAAGGGTGGTAATGGAGGAGTTTAATGCGTGTATTCAGGATACGAGATTGCTCCCGCTTCCTATGTAGGGTGAGTGGTTCACGTGGTATAACCGTAGCTCCAACTCGCGTAGCCTCTGGAAGAGGTTAGACCGTATGCTCATCAATAATGCTTGGCTAGAACGATTCCCAACCTCGTACTATTATAGTCTCACTCCATGCACATCGGATCATTCGCCACTGGTGCTCTATGGGGACAGGCAACAACAACTGGAAAGTATGTTCAAATTTGATAATTACCTTACTCTTTCACCAGATTTTATTTCCAGTATGCAGAATGTCTGGCAGCATGAAGTGGTAGGCGTGCCAATATACGCGATTACTTGTAAACTCAAGGCTGAGGTGTAATAAGGGGGATCTGACGATGAATGTACAGCTGGCCAAAGGGTTCCTTGACACAACCCAGCAACTGGTTAGCACGGATAGATGGAACGAGTTGTTCCTCCTATTGGAACATTGTTGTCGACTGATGTATTCCAAGGTGGTTAAGCTCGAACAAATCATGCTACAACAGCGAGCAAAGATGTAGTGGATAAAAGGGGGAGGATTAATGTTCACGAATCTTCTTTCGCAAGATTGCGCAACGTCGATCTGTTCGAAAGATCTTGTAAATAAATGATGAATATGGGACGACCTACACAGAGCCAGGAGCGGTTATTTATGAGTTTGTCTCCTTTTACCAGACTCTATTAGGTGGAGACAAATGGATGCAAGTGATAGATATCCGATACCTGAGGCCATGGGCGAGGCATGTGCTCAATGAGAAGGAGACCCTCATACTCCTCCAACCGGTGACCACAGCTGAGGTGAAACAGGCTGTGTTCGATATTGTTGAGGACAAAGCACCAGGACCTGATGGATTTTCCTCGGGCTTTTACAAAGCCGCTTGGCCAATTGTGGGTCCTCAAGTAACGAAAGCGATATTGAATTTCTTTGCTACGGGGAAGATGCTTAAGCAAATCAACACCACGCTTCTGGCACTTATACCCAAGGTACACTCCCCTAAGCTGGTTACGGGTTTTCGTCCTATATCATGTTGTAACGTTCTGTATAAAGTGATTGCTAAAATTATTGTTCAAAAGTTGAGTAGGGTGTTGGATAAATTAAGCAACCCTTGTCAGGCTGCTTTTGTTCCTAGCCGTAGTATAGGCGACAATATTATGCTTGCACATGAACTATTTAACCAGGTGCGTCTCCCACCTAGATGTGCTCTTAAGGTGGATATTCGGAAAGCCTATGACACAGTGGAATGGGACTTTTTACTAGCAGTTTTGCACATGTTTGGATTTCTAACACAATTTATTCGATGGATAGAAGAGTGTGTAACAACACCCTCGTTCTCGATGGGTTTGAATGGGAAACCCCATGAATTTTTTGCGAGTTCACGAGGGTTGAGGCAAGATAATCCCATGTCGCTTTACCTATTTGTTCTTGTGATGGAGGTGTTACATCTTTTATTTCTACAACCGATTGAACAAGATGGGTATTTTTCATTCCATTGAAAATGTGCTCCTGCTCGATTTTTTCAGCTTGGTTTTGCAGATGACCTGTTGCTATTTTGTAAATCTGATATGAATTCTATAGGGGTCTTCAAGCAGGGCCTAGATATGTTCGCATCTTGGTCGGGTCTACGGCTTAAAATGCACATAAGAGCCACCTTATTATCTCTCGCTCGGTACACGGGATTCGAGAAGAGTTGTTGGTGATGCTGGAATTCCAGGAAGGCAGTTACCGATGAGATACTTGGGATTTTTTCTCCACTCGTCTCGATTTTTTATAACAGATTGTCAGCCATTGTCATTGAAAATTGACCAATGCATTAAAAGATGAGAAGGTCTGGCGTTGTCCTATGCTGGGAGGATTCAGATCATCAAATCTATCCTTATGGCGTTGAACATTTACTGGGCCTCAGCGTTCCTATTGCCTAAAGGTATTATAAAGGAGATTGAGAAGCGACTTCGAGCGTTCTTGTGGAAAGGGGGGGACGACTAGGGGGTATGCCAAGGTGGCATGGCAAGATGTATGTAAGCCGTTATTGGAAGGTGGTCAGGGCTTACGAGACATTGCTACCTTAAATCAGGCTTTAATGTGTAAGAAGCTCTGTGACGTTATAAGGTGTAATAGGACGTCTATATGGGTGGAGTGACTCTATCATGGGTGGTTGCGAAATATATCTATTTAGGCGGTTCGAAACCGTGGGGATTCGTGGGGTTGGCGGAAACTACTTCATCTATGATCCCTTATTCGGACGATGGTGGACTTTCGGGTTGGTAATAGGGCTACGTTCTATCTTTGGCAGGATCCTTGGCACCATCTTGGGCCCCTTATTGCTAGATTTTCCCATGGACCGCCACTCCCTGAGCTTGGGATTTCTACCAAGCTCAGCAGCGTTATCATAGAGGGGCAATGGCATGGCCCTTCATTATAGACGTTAAGTGGTTGGAGATTTTACAGTCATTGCCTCAGATTCATGGTGGTGTTGATCGCATCATTTGGCAATATGAAAATAGTAGTCCTATATCCACATCTTTATACCGGTCACTGGTCCTTCCAGGACCCAAGGTAGGTTGGTCTGTCTTCACAATTCTTGGGTTCCCTCAAAATTCCCAGGCATAATTTTATTATATAGCTTGCTATATTGGAGAAACTTTCGACAGCTGATAAACCATGGTTCTCTTACCTAGGCGCCTGTATTCTATGTAATGAAGGCACGAATGAGACACATAGGTACTTATTCTTCCGATGCCGCTATACCTTACGATGCCTTATAGCTATTCGACGATCTGTTCGCTTCAATTGGCCGAACCGAGACTAGCCAATGGACATAGATTGGGCTACAAGAAAATAGAGAGGTCAACACATTATTAATCTGGCTTATCATGCGCTATTGACTTCATATGTGTATCATATTTGGAAGGAACGGAACTTGAGATGTTTTGAGCAGTCTGAGCGAGAACCGACCGCACTTGCTGGATTCATTGTGGAAGAGGTTAGACAGATGATTCTTAGTGTTTTTTAGCTCGCTCTGTTAGTTCTTGTGCGTTATATAGACTTTGGCATATCCCTTGGCCTATCGAGGGAGACGTCACTCATTGAGCACTGTTGTACTGTACGATTGTACTATTTATTTAATGAAAATTATATTTACCTAAAAAAAATTGATCGGACAAGTATGAACTCCCAATTTAAATAGGTTATATGTGACTCACATAATGAATTCCAGCGAAATTAAAGCAAACTAGACTAAAAAATTGACATATTATAAGAATTATTGTCCTTATTCGCTATTTTAGAATGATCTCGACCAAAAGTGTCACAACTCCTAAGAAATTGAGCCAAAATTATTTTTTTCTAAAAATAAATATTAAAAAAATTAGCAAACAGAAAATAAGTGAGACACCAGAAAATCCATCTCCCTTAATATGTAGAGTACTAGTATATGTGGCACACACAATTACTTTTAAATTTTAAAAATAATTATTATTTTGAAAATTATATTAATTACATAAGTAAAAAATATATAAAAAAAATGAGATAATTACACCGTTCTCTTTAAGGTTTTGTGTAATTATATATAGACCGTCTATGGTTTGAAAAAAATCATATGTAGTACCCTTGATGTTTTTTTCATCATAAAAATAGATCTCTACATCAGTGAAAAATGACTGAATTTACTAATATTAGTAAAAAAAATAAAAAAAATTATATTTACCACCGACTAATTTATTATAGGTACAATAATTTTTTCAAATCAAACTATCTTTATACATATTCCCACGGGCTAATGCATGTGAGGAGATATATCTTTATCCTTACAAGGATAGTTTGGTTTTAAAAAATTTATTTGATCTGCAATTAGTTAGTAGTAAGTTAATCGGAGGTAACCATGGTTGCTTGTTCAATTTTCTGGCAATATATCAGTAAATTCCGTCAATTCTGACTAACATAACAATTTATTTATTGGACGAAAATAAATATCATGGGTATTCGATGTAATTTTTCAAATAATAAGAAATTTATTTATAATTACATCAAACTTTTTGAGAGAGTGTTGTAATTATCTCAAAAAATTATGAGAGAAAAATGAAAGTTAATAAAAAAAATTTCAGACCACAAAAAAATAAGACATAAATAACTCCTCTTCCTTATAATAGAGTATAAATATATAGAAATTCCTTTAATTTCAAAAAAGTGGGCAATCATTAAAATTTAGGGGATATTATTTTCTTGTTATTGTTGATCGATTTAACAAAATGTTGGAAATTCAGAACGACGTTGTCTAGGATAAATTACGACAGTCTTTTGAGATTTTGCATAATTATGAATATTTTATTATTATTTGAAAAAAATACAAATATCTTTTGATATTTGATGAAATTATATAATCCTTAGATGGATAGATAAAATTGTCAACTTTGTCCTTACTGTATTTTTTTATTTTTTAAAATTAAAATCTTATAAGAAAATCGAACAGGGTGGATGGATTTTTTTTTAAAACTATAAAAAAAAATTATCCACTTAGTCCATAAAAAAAATTAAAATTATAATTTTTAGTTCACAAAGATATTTTGGTCAGTTTACCATAAAAAAATAGATGGAACCTAACGGATTGGGCTAATTGTTAGACGGCCGTTCAAATTAGGGGGTATTGGTAATTTTTTAAACAACAAAGGGGTATTCGTAATTATGCTAAATCTTGAGAGAGGTTGTTGTAATTTACCCGAATTTTAACGTGGACTTTGATCGGTTTAAAAGTCAATATGAAAAATAATATTATTTGTTGGTTTCAATTTCATTTTCAATTTAAAATACAGTGAAAATGAAAATATATTTATTTAAAAGTTTTATTAAAAATGTTTTATAATCATTCTAATATTTTTTATATACTTACATATATGTATATATTTATTGGAAAACAGCACAAAAGTTAATTTAATAAATTTATTTTGATTATGATATGCAATACATGATAAATTCACGATACACCGATGTTGATTGATGGCACCCAGTCATTATTTGTTCGTGTCCAGTCAACTGAATATGTGTTAATTATTGAAGTGATATGTCTGTTTTAATTAAATGGCATATCCTTCGACTGAAATGACGCGATCATTGGAATAAATATGTGGCTTTTCAATTTGACAAGTTATAACCTTTTAAACATTATCTTTTTTAATTGAACATGTCTATTGGGCTCAATTGTTTTAATAATATAAAAATAAATAAAAATTGCAAAAGTAAAATGAATTTGTAACTTTCACATAACTAATGGAAGTTGTTGCTTGGAGTAGCCACTTCTGAATTATTTTTATTAATTTGAGAATATATTTTTTTATAATAAATCAAAAGTTTTAAAACGGCATGTAATATTATAATGTGAACAAATATTTGACAAAAACAAAGAACATACGCCATTAACAATGGGGGGTTCAGTAATACCACAATGGTTGAAGGGTCTTCTTGAATGTCTTTAAGATAAAATAGGGTGCTCACTCTTATGCTTAAGTTAGTAATTGAATTTGGAAGGAAAAATTGATAAAAACGTGAGATAACGGTGGAATGAATGATGTGGAGTGATCGAATATGAAAATAGAAGCTAAAATGAGCTTTTAGAATGCAAAAAATGACCAGTGATATTTATAGGGGGATTGAGAGTAGAATCCGAAAGTTAGTTGTAGCAAGTTGCGTACAGTTGGAAAGCATTGAGGTCAGCTAACTGAGAAAAGAATCAGAATAGTATTTGAACTTATTTGGGCAAACTTACGACTGTTTGAGTGTTCTTTGTCCTGTCAACCCAAAAATCTGGTAAGTTGTTATTAATTTATTGTTTTGACGAATTCCACTGATATAGGTAATCGCTGGAGATTTTATAAGGCGATGTAAATTTGAAATGTGAGAGTTTGTCTAACGTGGAGTTCTTGCTGTTTGCCGAGTCGGACATGTTTTTTAGCATGCCATGTTAGTTTTAAGTACAGAAAATATAGGTTTGATACCTTTGTTATGGGCCAGCAATGTTAGGCTTGCTGTCCTGATCGGTGGGACTATTCCTTTCTTTTAGACTTGGAAAAATAATTAATATTTATTACAATTACATCATTTTGACTATATATATATATTATATTTACTCCTTTACAATTATAAAAATATTACTAGAAAAATGTCGAATACGACTAAAATTGAATTTTATGTAATATTTTTTTGTTGATGTCATTATTTTCGTCCAAATATTAATAAAAAGAGGTTAGCTGCAACGAAAAATTCTCGAAAGGATTATAAGTATAATTTTAAAATATTTTGAGAGAAAATATAATTTAATAATTTTAAAGGGGTCTAAGTGCAATTAAACTAAAAAATTAAGTATGCAATTTTCATCTTTCTTTGTTTCCTACCAAGATAGAAAAGGAAAAGAAAAGAAAACAAAAGAAAGCGACTGATTCCTCAGAGAACACTGCAATCCTATATGCTGTCTCATTGCCGAAGCACAACCCCGATCCCGAAGCCCAACCCCCCGTCCCCCACCACATCCCCCCACCCGCGCCCCCACCCTCGCCCTTTCAGGCAATCCAGGGAAAGGCTCTTTTGATTGTACATAGCGAATCCATGTCGCCTGGAAACAGACGGACATGGGCGCTCATATTTCTGTTGATTATTTCAAACTTTTACATCGAAACCTCCGCGTCCAAGCTGGACCCTTTTGCGGCTAAGAAGAAGCGCATGAGTGAGAAAGTTCGAAAGATGTAAAATGATCTCCACCTGATTTTACACTCTCATTCCTTTCCAAAATTTGCATCAATTGTAAAGTGTTGGCACCTAATTGTATTATTTTTTGGGTGTCCTTTTTTTTGTTTGTGTGAAATTTGACCGTTTGTGCATAATCTTGTTATGTTTGTAGTCATTGATAGTCCTGTAGCAATTGCTTGATGTGTTGCATTGAGTAGTTTGTGTGTTAGATTTTGCTGAATTCTGGTGGTGGGCATGGAGATGACCAATTCTAAACTCAATCTAGTGAAGGGGTATTTGATAATTGGGACACCTTCATGGCGTTGCCTTGAACTAGTTAAATTCCCCATTGTCAAGGTTGCAACCAGAAACGTGCCTTAATAAACTAAAAACGTTTGGAGTGAGAAATATTTGCAGACCCTATAGTCCCTGATTTGATTATGTTTTAGTAGGAGTAGTACAATTATTTGACTTCGTGTGATGGCACAGATTCAGGCGTTTGCATTGAAGTGGGAAAATTCATGTATAAGAATATTCTTTGCCTGACTTAATTTTCTTGTTCGAAATCATACTTATTCTATTTCTCTCTTAAGTTCTAGTTAGTTTTCTTGTATGCTATGACTTGAGGGTCATATGTAAGAGTAAGAAATGTAACGCGTCTCCACCAAAAGAAGTTATCATTAAATGAAAATCTTGGTCATGATCTTGTTGATAATGCACTTGAAGGGTTGTTTTGTACTATTGTGTTTAACATTCATGGGTTTGCTGATACTAGGTTGATAGTAATTGTTAATAGAATTAACTATACCAACTCTATCAAACTATTAATTGGTTTAGGTTTTGCCGATGAAGATGCAGTTTTTTTAAAGCTAATATTTATGTTAGTATTTAGCTTTCTTGTTAAGTCTTTCACCTTTGTAGAGCATACGAGAGGGGCACTCCAGCAAATGTGTTAGTTGAAAGGCACTCCAGAAAATGATATCTTAGCTGTCACTTTCAATTAAATTGATCTGTATAGCTTTCACTGCGAATTCTCTAATTTACCATTTATGTAGAAAACAACGCTGTAAGTTCTTTAATGCATGGCAACTGAATCAGTCACGGGGATGGTGTAACATGTATCTGTAGCAGTTAATGACATATTAGATGTACTTTTATGATATTGCTACTGGATTTTTGCATATGAGTAAAGGAAGTCAAATTTAGGAGTACCAGACATGCAAAATAACCAATCAAACTCGCGTTCTGTTAACTCAAGTGTTCGTGACTAACTTGTTTTCTTCCATGTCAGGTTTTACCATGCCTATGACAACTATATGATGTATGCTTTTCCGGTTAGTCCTTAATTACTCACTTTTATAATATCATTCGAAATTCTTTTACCATAAGTAACATGGTCTGGATATTGAATTCAAATTACTCCCCTTTCAGCATGATGAATTAAAGCCTCTGACCAAATCTTTCACAGATTCTCTGAGTGAGCTTGGAAATTTGAAGGTGAGTATGTAACTGAAGAAATTTGTTATAACAGCAAAAGACATGTTAAATAACTTCATCTTCCCTCAAATTTTAGCTTGAACATCTACCACAAGGGTATAACGGATCAGCTCTCAGCCTCATTGAATCACTTTCCAGGTATGATGATCCTTTGTGTTATAGTTTTAGCATTAAAGAAACTGAAGCCGTTCAGCTGTTTCCGGCTGGAACCCAAGGTGGATTTTCATCCTAACATACTCTTCTGGTCTTCCACTCTCAGCCTTGCGATCTTGGGAAACCATACTGAGTTTGAAAAGGCTGTTCTTTGGCTATCAGAAAATCTATCATTCGATGTTGATGCGAGGATAAATCTTTTTGAGGTAACTTATTGACTGTATGGTTTTTGTATTTTGAAATAACCTATTATTGATTGAAAGCGCCATTTGACGTAGGTGCGTTTTGTTTTATCATTATTTGTGTTTATAGTGGCTGTATTTGTTATGATATCTTACACACTTGATAACCAAGTTTTCTGTTATTTATCATGTTTAATTGGTGTTTTTTGATTGTTTTTTCCCCTGGCCTGATATTCTGTAGTGCAACATAAGAGTACTTGGAGGACTTGTGTCTGCTCATATTCTTGCAACTGATTCTACAAACAGGTTAACTAAAGGAACTTACAAAAATCAACTTCTTGTCCTGGCTAAGGAGTTGGGACAGCGGTTTTTACCTGCATTTGATACCCCCACCGGACTGCCTTATGCATGGATCAATTTAAAGGTACCATGTGAAATCTGTGTTAAGTAGCCTGGACGCTAATTTTAGTTTATGTACTGATGGAAAGTGCACTGTAGAGTTCTATTTATGTGTTTTTACTTTTAGAATCACTAACCTATGTCTGTCTAGTATGTGTCTACTAACGCTTGCCACAGTTATAGCTTACTGTACTTCTTTTTAACATGGTGAAACTGGTAAACATGTAAAATAAATAACATGGAACCTTGTTGTCTCTGTTCCTAATCTATGTTAGACGATGAACTGGGTGCATTTAAAGAACATCTGCCACCTCATGTTTGAAAATGCAGTCGCTTGTATAACAGTGAAAAATAAATAACGTTCATGGTAAATGGGGAACCTGTTTGATTTTGGATAACCACAAATGATGGTATGTCATTTCTTAATAATTGGAGAGAGCTTGTATCTTACAGATTGCAAAGGCTGTGTATATGAATTAATAAATTAATTACTTCTCATTCTACCAAAGATGGAAATAAGCATTTATTTGGTTCTAGGGCTAGAATCTGAAAGAGAAAGTGCTTGTCAAGTTGTTGCATTTGCCAAAACTGTGAACCTTCATCTCCTGGCAGAAGTTTCTGCTCCAATGTGCATGATAAATATAATTCATACAGTTTCTGTTAACTCTTTTTGCTTCTAAAGTTGCGAAGGTTCTTGTTTGGTTTCATTGTTATTTTACATCTAGCATTGTGAGTAATGACACGGTGCTTGTGTATTGTTTCTTATGCTGTATTACTGCAAAATTCTGTGTACAGTACGGCGTGATGGAGAACGAGACAACCGAAACAAGCACATCTGGTTGTGGTATGGGACCTCTCTGTCCCTCCCACTTGCACACAAGCACTTGTGCTTTGTTGGTTGTATATATGCATTTCCCAATAATTGCTAATTTTCTTTAGCTGATTGTAGGTTCTCTAATTCTTGAAATGGGAGCACTATCACATTTGACTGGTGACCCAAGATTTGAATCTGCTGCTTTACGTGCTCTACACAAGTTGTGGAGCATGAGGAGTTCTTTAAATCTTTTGGGGACAACTCTTGATGTAGAAACTGGGGAGTGGATTGAACACTCATCTGGAATTGGGGCTGGTGTGTTTAGTTTCTAGATTGTGTACCAATTTTTTTTTTTTGACTGCTCTATATCAAAAGATTCTTTTCCACACATCTCTCATATCATCTTTGTTGTCTTTCGCAGGGGTTGATTCCTTTTACGAATACCTTCTTAAAGCCCACCTTTTATTTGGAAGGGACGAACTTTGGAGGATGTTTCAGTCTGCGTACCTTGCTGTACAAAAATATTTTAGACATGGCCCTTGGTAATAAACTGAATCAACATTTCCGGTTTCTAAAATATATAATTGTTATATGCGCTTAGCATTTCTTCGTTAATTGAGGTGTAAAATACCCTTTCCCCTCATCTACCATCGCCTGAATAGATAAAGTCTGAAAAAACTTGATTCCCTTCTTTTCTTCCTTCCTCTCCCTTTTACTTTTAAATTCTCCTTCATTTTTCCATCTATTTGTAAATTGCTTTTATGGTTGGAACAAGGGTTATATTTGTAAAATTTCTTTATCCCTTATTCTCTCAAAGGCAGAGCTTTATTTGCTCTAGTTTTGCTTTAGTGCCTGACTTGGAGTTACCAGATTGGTATTCACCCAAAGCATTTACACTGTCATCAGGTACCATGAAGCCGACATGAGGACAGGAAGAGCAACATATTGGCAACTTACCAGCCTTCAAGCCTTTTGGCCCGGTCTTCAGGTAAACCTTTACAACTCTACCTTGTTCTTCAGTTATCAATTTGAGTATAGGGACCATTCTTGATTTTTGTGAGGTAGTCAGGTTCTTGTTGGGGACGTTCCTGCTGCTAACTCATCACATCGAGAATTTTTCTATGTATGGCAGAAGTTTGGAGTTTTACCAGAGAGGTATTGTGTTTTGTTGTTTTTCTATATTATAGTTCTTTTAATATAAGTTTTGTGTATTTGTAACGTTTAATTCGTATTGTCTGCAGTTTTACTTCATTTCCTAGAGTAGATTATGATGTATAACTATTCTGTCATTTAGATATCTTCTTGACCGTCAAATGCTGCACCCTACTGAGAAATACTATCCATTACGGCCAGAGTTGGCAGAATCAACATTTTACCTATATCAAGCAACCAAAGGTATTTTATTGTTGTGTTATATTATTTTGCAAATTAATTTGCATCAAGCGTTAGGACTGGTGAATTAACTGCTTGTGTTCATCAACATCAGAATGTCTGAATTTATTAGGCTTTGATGGGGATGGACGTCTACTTTGTGAGAAACGTGTCTGGGACAAATTTTCATCTGAAACATATGTTTGGTTGGCATCCTTGCCAAAAGTCCCAAAAGAATTATTCCTGATCTTTCTCCCACCTACCATCCTTAGGAAGCAGACAATTGGAGATATTTTAAGCCCTGAAATCCCTATCCGAGAGATTTTTTCTATAAGATAATAACAACCCACTCAAGTTGGTGTCATAAACAAACACAGGTCTCTAAACATATCCTGACAGAAAAGACATGACACATTAATAATCATCGAACTATCCCATTTTTATAGAACAATCCATCCAAACACATAGCTAAAACAATTTCTCATGTCTTTATTACATTTGCTCTACCTCCCTAGTGACCATTTGAGATTCATTCAATTATAAATCTTCACTTTCTACAGATCCGTGGTATCTCGAAGTGGGCGAGTCGATTGTGGATTCGCTGAATTTGCACACACGAGTTGAAGGTGGCTTTGCTAGCATTAGAGATGTGACAACGATGGAATTGGAAGATCATCAGCATAGTTTCTTCCTTGCTGAGACGTGAGTCTTACTATTCTGCTAGATTCCACAACGCATGTAACATAAACTGTGTATATCCTGTTTCTAGCATTTATGTAGTCATAAAACTTTGATTAAGGCTTGCGCATATAAGACAGCTATGGCTATTCATGAGTAATCTCCTGAGGTACTTCTTGTGTTCCTTTTCTCTGCAGGTGCAAATACTTGTATCTTCTCTTTGATGATTCATTCTTGGTCAATAAAAATTACATATTCACAACGGAAGGACACCCTCTGCCTATTTTAAGCTCTTGGCATGAGAGACTTCCTGAGGCCTATCTCCCCAGTAATTGGACATCCGTTAAGGTTTTGCTTTTGCTCCCTCTGCAGTTAGATTACGAATTTATGTTTCATACTGCTACAGTTATTGTTCTTTCTTTTCTGGCAATCATCTCGTCTTTGGCTATCTCTCTTTCATTACTTCTATTCACTTAGTTTAAATGGTTGTCTAAATGCATTTTTGCTGGCTTGACCATTGGAACTTTAATATTCACAAGATTTGAGTTCTTTATCTCAGATTTGAAGGGTTTGTAGATAAGGAATACCATTGAAGTTTGAGATGTCTGATTATCTTTGTGACAAGAGCACCAACAGAGTGCTCAGATTTGATGATTCTGGCTCCAGTAATATTAATGGGCTTGAAAGGACAGAACACAATTTAAAAGATATTGATCAATGGTTCATCTAGGAAAAGAATAAACATGTGATTGTGTGATGTAGCATTGAGTAATAGGAACAGCGAAAAGGTAGTGTACTTCGCTGCACTGCTCATAAGAGTGAATTGAATTTAGTGGATTCAGAAATACAACTACTTAATGCAATATCATTCCTGTCCAAGAACTATGTTGATACTTACATTTTCTGTAGATCTGTCATTTTATTAAAATGGAATCTACATAATTGCAGAGTGAAGAGCAACCGAAACGAGCTAGTGCAATGTCTTTGAGAATTTGTCCAGCTTCCACACTGAACTACAGAAACAGCCGTCCGCCGCTTGAGAGCGTTTGCCATATCCCTGATGCGCGTTCCGACCACAGATGTCTCAGTGATGAGGATTGTGGTGTCGATTCAACCACCTGTAGAAGAAGATCGTGTAGCATGGCTGGCTACTGTGGGCTATGGCTGTCCATATGAGAGAGCTTTATACGGGCAAGTAATTTGTTCTTGCAGAAAATTCTTTCAAGATCGGAAATAAAGAAAGCCCTTTTCTTGGAAACCACAGGATTAAAGTTATTAGCTTCATAGGTATGTTCTTACACCATTCAGTA
>NC_026147.1:3503944-3504943 GCF_000512975.1 Sesamum indicum
CTATTACATGTAGCACAGAATTAATTTTGCAACGTAATTGTACCATAGGTGTCGGTAAACGGCAAGTAAGTTATGCCAAGATATTCTGGCAATGACTATAATCTTATTACAGTTCGTGGATAGAACTTCGTCAGAAATCAAAAGGAAGTATTTTGTGATAATCTTCAGTTTCCCTTTCTCGAGTGCACGTGCAAATCCTTCAATTCTAATTATAGTAACAAGTATGTATTGAAATTATAGTAACAAGTATATCAAGACATACCATTCAGATAACATTAAGCTGCGACGAAAACAGTTGAAGTTCATACAAATTTGTTAAAACCTAATCCACTTCCACAAAATTTGTGATCCAAAATTATGTGAGTTGGTTTATGTGCAAGTGTGTCTTAGGGGTTTACCTAAAACGTCTTTTCCTAGAATAGTAAAATGTGCGTGCCTGAGTAATGGTGGTCGTAGGTTTTCTACATAAATAGATATATATACTTGCACGTTTGCTGGTTCTTGAATAAGGTTGTAACAGTCGCTTTCGATTTAATGATACGATAAGCCAAGAAGACAATTGTTTCTCACCTCATCACTTGCTTAAACCGTTTATTCCACCTGCCACACTCTCTCCGGCCTCTGCGGCCACTGCGGATGCCACCTTTTTCCCTCTCATGGCCATGCAGATAGGTATAAATCTTTTCATCTTCTCTTAACCCCCTTAAAACAAACATGCATGGAAATGCAGAACTGATATGCTAACACGTCGCCGTGCCGTTTCTTGATCGCCCCAAACTCCGAAGGAGGATTCACGTTCTGTTTCTTGATTTCAGAAATGGGAAGAACATAGAGACAGAGAGAGAGAATCTTGGATTGTATTTAGAGAGAGGAGTCCGCCGTGATAATGGCGGACATAGTAAAAGAAATCCTCTCAAAACCGATACAGTGCGCAGACGAGATCATAAAGTCGGCGGACCAGGCCAGCTCTTTCCCGCAGGACTGCCTCGAGATCAAGGC
>NC_026147.1:3505108-3513394 GCF_000512975.1 Sesamum indicum
CAGCCCGAGAATTCCATGGGCGACGTCTCGTGGCTCCTCCGCGTGTCGACGCCGGCGGATGACCGAGACGATGAGTATCTTGGGCTGCCGCCGATCGCGGCGAATGAGCCGATTCTGTGTTTGATTTGGGAACAGATAGCGACTCTGTGCTCGGGTTCGTTAGAGGATCGCACTGATGCTGCTGCTTCGCTGGTGTCTTTAGCGCGGGACAATGACCGGTACGGCAGTTTGATCATTGAAGAAGGTGGGGTGCCGCCATTGTTGAAGCTGGCCAAGGAAGCGAGGATGGAAGGGCAGGAGCACGCCACCAGGGCTATTGGGCTGCTGGGGAGGGACCCCGAAAGCGTTGAAACGATTGTGAATGCTGGTGTCTGCCAGGTGTTTGCAAAAATCCTCAAAGAAGGACACATGAAGGTTCAGGTTGTAGTGGCTTGGGCTGTCTCGGAATTGGCTGCTCATCACCGCAAGTGTCAAGATCCTTTTGCTCAGACTAACGCCATTCGTTTGCTGGTCAGTCATCTTGCTTTCGAGACCATTCAGGAACATAGCAAGTACACTATACCCGCTAAAGATTCCGTGTCGATGCTCTCGGTGACGATGGCTAATCCAAATTCAAACAAGAACAAGAATGGTGAGCGTTGGAGCAGAAACAAGGAGGACGATCGGCAGTTTCAGAGTCACATTAGGTCCCCAATGGATAATAAAACAACAATCCAAATGCACGACGTAGTGGCAAATACTATGGCCAAGAATTCGAGTACGTTGCAGACAGGAACAACAGAAGGCCAATCACAGCCTCAGGGCAACGGTGCCAACGAGAACAAGAAAACTAACAACCAAACTCATCAACTTCAAGATAACCATCGCCAGCATAAGCGTAACCACCACAAGGTCAATGCCTTTCCTGGAAGTAGCATTAAGCGTCGTGAATTTGAAGATCCAGCTACAAAGGCACAAATGAAGTCTATGGCAGCCAGAGCTCTTCGGTACCTGTGTGCAGGAAATATAACAATCTGTCGAAGCATAACAGAGTCTAGAGCTCTACTATGCCTTGCCGCTTTATTGGAGAAGGGTACCGAGGATGTTAAATACAATTCAGCCATGGCCCTGATGGAGATCACAGGACTGGCTGACAAAGATCCAGACTTGCGGCGTTCAGCATTTAAACCTACGGCTCCGGCCGCCAAAGCTGTTGTCGACCAATTTCTTAGGATTATCCAGAGGGAGGAGCAGGATTTGCTCATTCCCAGCATCAGGTCTATCGGGAACTTGGCAAGAACGTTCCGCGCAACCGAGACAAGATTTATCGGTCCATTGGTGCGTCTTCTTGAGGACAGGGAGCCAGAGGTCATTGCTGAGACAGCAAAAGCACTCAACAAGTTTGCCGGGCCGGACAATTTTCTCCACGACACTCGCTGCAAGTCGATAATCGATGCAGGAGGTACTAAGCACCTGGTTCCTTTGGTTTACTTTGGTGAACAAATGGTGCAGATTCCTTCTTTCATATTACTATGTTACCTTGCCATGCACGTCCCAGAGAGCGAGACGATAGCGCAGGATGATGTCCTCATCGTGCTGGAATGGTCGACAAAACAGCCGAACTTAATGCAAGATAAAGACATCGAAACCTTAGTTTACGAATCGAAAAAGAGAGTGGAACTCTATCAATCCAGAGTCTCAAAAGGATACCATTGATTCAATCCCATTGCATGGTTTGGGATTAGAGAAACTTATGGATTCTTGGAGCTCAAAACATCGTACTTATACGGTGCAGATATCATTAGGTTTTTTAGGATGTGCAGCATAGGTTAACATTTGTACCATATATATATCATGTAATACTTGTTCATTGGTGTCCATCAATGCAGCTTTGTTATAAGCTCCTTCCACTATAGGGTTGTTATGGGCTCTCATGAAATTTGTAATTATAAAATATCTTCTCATTATTTGAACAATTATAATTTATACGTATCTCCCTACATTGGGTTGTCACGATGGGGGTATTTGTTAGACGACTATTAATTCCAAGGGTTATATTTAAATTTTCAAACAACGTGGAAATAATTGTAATTATGACAAATTTCAAGGGAGCATGTTGTAATTTACTTTTATTTTTATTAATTTTTTTTTCTTTTTTTTTTCGGGCAGTGTTGAGTATAAAACATCTTCCATCCCAGTTTGATTTTAGACATTAATGTTACACCCAAATGTATATTGTGTGCGATGTCACTTTTAAATTATGTAGTAAGAATGGGTTTTTGTGCAATTTTTAAATATTAAGGAGCCTTTTGTAACATATTCAAACTTGAGGGACTGTTTGTGTAATTATCCATTTTTTAGGTGGCCGTAGTTTTCTTAGATTAATACTAAGTTTTGGTTTTGTTTTCATTCTCAATTTTCATTATTTTCAACTGAGTTTTCGTTCTTGATTGGGTTTTATACGAAAAATGAAAATATATTTAGATTAATAAGTCTTGTAATAAATTTTCTTACAAAAAAAACGACGCGATAAAATGAAAATATTTTTGAATCAGCAGAATTTTTTGTATGGAAAAAATATGATTAAATAAAAATATATTCGAATTACGATGTTTTGTGATAATATTTTTATTAAAAAATTGTAACATTTTTTTGTATAGAAAGATGTGATATATATAACTTTTTTTTATGAAACTTATGATCAAATTCAAAGGGTCATCCAACCAAATATGACTTTACAGTTTGAAATAGTGTAAAATTTCAATCAATGCAATTTTGATTGAATTGTACTCAAAAAATGAAACATTTGATGGACTCACCACTCAAATAAACATTTAATAATTTTTTAATGATACTTTGGATATATTCATTTTAAATGTCTATTTTATCAAATCTCTATTTTTAGTCCAAATACAATTATTATTTTTTTAAGAGGAAAATGCAAGCAATCCTCTTGTAACATTACAAACGAGCAAATTACCCTTTTATGAAAAAAATTAACAATTTATCTCCCTATATTTTTAAAATACAATAATTTATCTCTCACTTGGATGGCTCTTTTATTACCAAATCTGCTAGGTCCATTTACACTGATCCAGCCCAAGAACCCTACTCGATCCAGCCCACCAACCCGGCCCGGCCCCGGCCCGGCCCGATTAAAAACCTCTAAAACCTACCCTTCACTTTCAACAACTCTCTCTCTCACGCAATCTCCCTACCTCTTGTTTCTCTTTGTTTTTCCTTCTTCTTCATTTTTCAATGGTCTTGAAAATGAACTCCACCGCCCAAATCCTCCTTCTTGTACTACATTTTTACTGTATAAATCCCTGAAAAATATAGACGAATCTTTGAAGCAAAAATCGAGAGTTACACTTGTAATCTTTGTGATATTCCTAAGTGGTTGATTTTTTGTGAACGATCCTAACGATTTGTTGGTGATAATATTGGAGTAAACGTGAGATTGGTTATTGGCCTTTATGGCTGTGTCTTGCCTCTCCGAATCTCGATTTCCTGAGTCGTTTTACTGTTTTATTTTAATATTCAGTTGTAGTATTATTATTCTTGTATATGCATTAGCAAAGTGGTTTGTAATATTAAGGGTTGAAAAACCCACAAATCTGTAATAGTTAAATAGGGCATTCTTGGGGCTTCTGCTGAAGGGATAAATTCCCAACAACTATAATATGTAATTATATAATCAATTTTGAAATTATAAGTTTAAATGTCATATTCACTTTTTTTTCTATAATTAATTATCATATAAATAAGGATAACAGTCTATTGTACTGGGATATTTATTGGTCTGCCGTTAATTCCAAAAAGGTATTTGTAATTTTTCAAATAACAATAAAATATCTATAATTACGACACATATCAGGACAATCATTTATAATTTACTTTATAAATAATTTTGCAATCTTGGGATCAAATTGGACCTAAATATTGTAAATACACTTAGATACCAATATGCAATTATTTTGAAGTTATGAAATATTAAGAACTAAACTATATTGAAAATGAATTTTTCGGTATATTAATGTGGATTAATACTCACCATACAATATTTAGTTTTTTTTTCCTACTTAGGTATTTATATAAGGGAAATACTAGTCCGAAATTTGGCTCGTCGAACCTGAATCAATTATATGCCAAGTACAATATATCTGTCATATGATTGGTGTACAATTCAAAAAAAAATGATCAATCATATAACAAGTATGATACACTTATTCTGTATCTAATTTGGTTCGATAAAATCTAATTCCGACAAGATTTTTCCTATATATATAAATGAAAGGCACATCAAGTAATGTTAGCCACAAGAATTATCAATATACCTAACTCAATCATGGATGAGCATATTTCAAGGCATTAGTGATACGTGTTTAGTTGGTGTGCAAGTCTATATAAATAATTGCTGCACAAATTATAATATTACACTTTAATATTATTTATTGGTATCACATCAACGTATGATTGACATTAAAATTTTTTTGAAAAAAATATTAAAAAAAAGTATATAATTAAATTATTATGTAATTTAAGAATGTAACGCGAACTAATTATTTCATGTGAAATTAGTATATATTATAAAAGTGTGATAAAAGATTCTTCAAAAAAATAATTATAAATAAAATTTATTTAAATTAGATTGATATAAGAATACCGGAAAATGGGATGGTAAGGAAATAGATAAATAAGATACGGCACAATATTAATGTTTAATTTACACTCTTAGAAAATAATTATAATTTTCTTACAAAGTTAAGTTGCAGGATTCAACCGATATAAACAAGAACCAGCTTACAGTAATAGAATCGAGATTTGGTTATGATAAAGTGTTTTTAGTCCGTTTTACATCTCAATGGAGCTGTGATGACGGGCTCATCCACTGAATGGTCATTGTTAATCATGTCAAATATTTCACAACCGTAAGGGACTGTTTCTGGTTACATGAAAAAAAGAATTGCTATGCCGACGTTCCCTCTAGATAATATTTTTTATTTAACCAAAAAAGAGAAAAAAAAAAGTATTATAAGAATTAAAAAATTAATTAAATTCTGCAATTATATTTATTTGGAATATTAGTTCTTAATTCTCTCAATTATTGTGTTGCATTTAAAAATTAATATTCAAGATGTTAACTTTACAGAGGCATTGCAGGACAAGAATTTGACAGTCTGCAAAGTACTTCTTGATAGAAAAAAGTGAAGCATCCCATTTGCATGTATTGTTCATTTCCATTATCATATTTTTAGAAAAGAGCCCAAATGAAGATTCATATTTGATCCCAATTGATTTATTGCTGGTCAAATAAATTTTTTGTTCATCAAATTATTCTTATAAGGGTGAATATATATCTCCTCACATGCCTTAGCGTCCGAAGATATATGAGGGTAATTTGGTCAGAAAAAAATTATTTGACCCGCAATAAGTAAGTAACAGATCAATTCGGGATAATTATGAGTTTCTCATTCAATGTTTTTAGTAATATCAACAAATTCGATGGATTCTGACTTATTAATGTATCTATTTATCAGATAAAAACAAACGTTAGAATACTAGATATAATTTTTCAAACCACAAAGGTCATGTATAGTTACACCAGATTTCAGAATAGAATGATGTAATTATCCCTTGTATTAATAATTCCAGACCAGTATACTATAAATTCTACTGCTAAGATTCAATTAATTTTCACTATTAATCTTAAAATAAGAATAACTCCACTGTGACAACCTTTGTACTTTTTTAAGGTGACAAGTGAAATAATTGAGTAAAAGGAGTTTACCTAATTGTTGTTGCTAAATTAGGTAAACTGGGACCATCAATTATTTTTTGAATTATTTTCTATATTAGGATTTTTTTTTAGAAATTAAAAATTAATTTTATTATTTCAAATCAGAAGGTGGGATATTTTAGTTGGTTACAAGATCTGGATGAGAGAGTTGAATTTTTGGCTCATTTTATTTACAAATATTTTATTTTATACAATTTTTCTTGATGCTTACTAATGTAATACAATATTAAAGGATTATTTGAGTATTTTCTAAAATATTGAAGGGGAGTAATTTAAATAGGGTTTGACACTTCGATACTTAAGTCAGTAATGACCTTAGTGAAAAAATGAAGTAGTTGGAACGCTGAGTAAAGATTTGAGAAATATAGGTTCAGAGTGAGGAAGAATGTGAAGAACGTGTGAAATTTTATAGAAATCGTGAGTTTTGCAGAGAAAATGAGTATGCTGATTTTAATTTGTGTATAAAAGAGCTGAAGTATGAAGTTCGAGTAAAATTACATCTCTTAACCTATCTAAACCTCTATTTATAGGAGCCGAACAAGAAAAAACGGGAGGCGATTGAGCGTAATTTGGATATGTCGGATTCCTTGAAAAGTCTAATCTCAAGAGATATGATTGGTCTAGCTGTATACCATGTCATCCATATCCCGAACGAGCAGGAACATAATCTGTCGTATAAGCATGAAAAGCGTCATTTATAGGAGGAACTAGTTACTTATAGGTTATCATCTTTGTCCAACAAGTTCCAGTTGTCAGGTTTTTCCCCTGCTGATGTCTTCATGGGTTGACATGTCATCCGAGGTGTGGATTATTGCTGACGTGTAAGCTGGGCTGGTTACGTCACCAATAGACTGAAATTGGACACAGACTGGTTCAATTCCCGCTAGCAAATTGGGCCCGAACTAATTCCTTCAATTTTGTACATTTTGACATGCTGATTTTATCTTAAGCCGGTTTAAATTCTAAGGCCATCTTAATTTTTTTTTAGTGAAAAGAAATAGTTTTTATCTTGAAATTCAAATTTGTTGTGAAGAATCTAAAAAATAATATAAATAAATAAATCTTATAATTTTAATTATTTTTGACCTACTACTAGATTAGGAACACTGCCTACCCCCTTTATCCCTGACAGTGGCAGCACTTACATTTTTTAAAATTCTAATTTGCCCCTCAATTTTGCCAAAATTGCAAATCCCAACCTTCTAATGATAAAATATGCAAAATGACCAATTGCCCCAACTCCAAGGTTTTTTATTTTTTATTTTTCATAAATATGACAAGAGATTTTTTCCCTTTCTTATTTGAAAGTGACTTCACACATATTTGAATCTCTTATTTATATTTTTAAGGGATTTGTGTCAAAATTTCAAATTAATTTCAATACATTTCAATTGGAATTATGGATTTCAAATTCATAATTTGGATAATTCTAAATTCAAAATACTTTTTATCACTCAGCTTATAATTCTAAATTATATTTTTTTAAATATTAATGAATTTTAATTTTTTTTTATATGTAGTGATTTTGAATCATTTTAGCCAAATTTAGTATTGGGCTGAATTTAAATTTATGATTTTGAAATTAGCAATTTCAAATTTCTGACAACAGAATTTTTGAATTTGTTTGGACTTTTCTCTGTTAGATAGAATTTAAAAATTTTCAACTTCCTGAATTATATATTTGGAAATATTTATAGAATTCAAAATCTTTATTTGAATTCAAATTCTTCCATCCAAATATATTATTGGCTAACTATTCCAGAGCCTTTCAACTAAATTTTAGTATAGATTACAACCAGTTTTCTCTGTAATTTTGAATAATTATAAATACATCCTAATTGTTTGAAAAATTATCAATACCCTCTGATTTTAATGGTCGTATAATAATTAGTCCAATCTTTCGTCCATTTTTTGTAGTAAACTTATCAAAATGTCGTTGTGGATTATAAATTTTGATATTATGTATTATTTAGAAAATTTTATGGAGGAAGAAAATAATTTTTTTTTATAATTTTCAAAATTTTCGTCCACCACGTCTCATTGTTTATAATTTTTTATTTTTTAAAAGAAAAAAATAAAACGAGGGCAAAATTAATAATTTTAAAACTCTATTAAAAAGTTACATAATTTTATTAAATATCTGGAGTTATTTATATTTTTTTAAATAATAAAAAAATATTTATAATTATGTGAAACTCATTGTAATTTATTTCTAAATTTTAAATACACAAAATTCAAATATATTTTTTTCTGTGTGATATCACATTATATTTTTTTAATTTTTTTAATTAATATTGAATATTTGTACATTGATTCAAAGATCATATCAAGTCATCAACGAATATGACATAAAAATCTTTTTTTGAAATAAAATATTCAAAATTGGGGGCAGATTAGTAATTTTAGGCAAAATTTCATTCTAATCAAACGCGCTTTAACCGTAGTCCCCACACGTTTTCCATGGAGCCCACAGCGTTTTCCTTCTACCTCGAGCTGCATCCCATCTC
>NC_026147.1:3513418-3522976 GCF_000512975.1 Sesamum indicum
CCCATCGGCCGACCATACATGAAAGCAAACGACGAAGCTTGAAAACCCTAATTGACCCGCAAATGAATCCCGCTTTTTGAAAAAGGACGTGGAAAGATATCCCAGAGAACCCATAATCCCCATGCGGTAAACGTCTCTGCTTAATTACTTTTGGACGCTACTGAATAGCATTGAAGATTTCATCCTTCGTAATTTTTTGTACCCATTATCGATCTTTTTCTTCCTCTCATCCCCTCCTCGCTTGCAAACAAAACAGACCCATATTTCCTATCAGACATCGTCCACCTCTAACACACAAATATATTCTTCTTTTTTCTGTCAATAATTATGCGGGTTTTGTTATATTGTTATTAATTCTACATAGGACCACCGCATGTTGGTCTTTTTGTTCCCTCAGCAAACAATCTTGCTGCTGCTTCTCTTATCCAGGCCCCCGTGATTTGCTTGCTTTTTCTGAGTTTGAACGGTGATAGTCAAAGCGTAGAGGGGTTGCTTTGTGTTCTTTCACTTGTTGGTGGGGGCGTTGGAGATGTCTCAGAAGCGGCAGCAACGAGAGGAGGGCACTTCTTTTGATGAGAGGCGGCCCAGGAAGTCACCTACTTTTAAAAGGTAAGGGTGTTGGAGTTTTGGGTAATTGAGCGTGTAGAATCTGTGTCTTGACTGTTAGTTTATTTTTCTAGAAAGAAGGAGCTGTTTCTTGATTTTTGCTTGGGCTTTCATCATTGTGGTGAATGCCCGTTTGAATTTGTATGTGACTATGCAGATTCTGATTGTTTCTGGAGTCGAATTTTGGAGATATGATATGGGTTTTTTGAGCCTTCTATGAAGAGGTGTTTGGTTTTGGTTTGGTTTATTTTAAATGTCAGGGAAAATAAAGCAACTGTGCTTTTTATTTGTAGGTGAAAAATGACAGTGAACTATTAGTGCTCGAGTTCCCTTTCTTTGGGTGCTAATTTTTAGTATCTAAAAAATGTACATTAAGATTCAAGACTGTACCAGAAAATGAGAAATTATACCTGGAGATTGACAAATTCATGTCAGCTGGAATTAGCTTAATGAGAATAAAATGATTTGAGATGATTCTAAGTGGACTTGTATTTCTTATGACAGTGGTCAAGTGGTGTTAGAATGATGAAAGGTACAAATAAGCTGGTTATAAAATGGGATAGGGTTGTCTTAATGGATGCTTTGGGTCCATATTGAATTTTGTTTTCGAGGAGTTGAGAATGCACATACGTGTAGTTTTCACAAACCTACATTGATGATTTTGCTGATTCTTTTATTCTTTTCATAGTGTGGTGCTGGATGTAATGAATCTGCGCAGATTACAAAATCTCATGGAGCCAGTTCTGGAGCCTCTGGTTCGTCGAGTTGTAAGTTCGTCACCGCGGAAGTAATTGCTTCAGAAATATTTCCTATTTGGTTGTATTTGATAAATTTTCTCCATAATAGCTCCTCCCATTTGCATTTAAATGCACTGTCGAATTAGGTCACGAGCTTATTATTTATTCACACTTTCGCTAAATCATCTGTGGTCTATGAACTTGGCTATATCAAATGCTTAAGAGGCTTATTACTTATTCATACATTGGATTTGAGACCCAAATCTCGGGGTTTAACATTTGACATACTAACAAACCAAAGGAAACTCTTGGCTTGAGCCCATATTTTACTAATATATATTGTAGAATAGTTTTTGTTCGTTAATATTATGAAGGGAGATGCCATGATCGGATCCCCGCACTTGGTTGATATGTCACAAACAGCTCTAGTTTATTGTTTCACTATTGTATGTTTAAGTCGTACAATAATTTCTTAGATTCTATATTTGTAAGGTGAAGAACTTTTGCTAAATTTCATTTTTTGGATATTTAGTATATATATATATATATGTATATATTGATGTCAATACGTATTCTAAGGTCTAACCAATTATTTGGCTAATATGTTTACTATTTCATTGTTTCTCTTTTTTTTTTTTTGTTCTCACTGTGTGTGTGTGTGTAGGTTCTGATAGCTGAATCAATGTATAGCTGACAATATTGATTAGTTTACTTTATCTGAGATCACAGGTGAAAGAGGAAGTGGACTCGGCTTTAAGGAAATATATAATCAGTATGAAACGGTACATTATCAGATCTTTTAGTGAAAGAATAAGTTAATTACCAGTATCAGACCCAATGAAAATTCTAATTTCCTAATTATTTCCCGTGTCATTTTTTCTGGTCAAAATTTCTAGGAACTGTGGGAAAGAAGTACAACCTTCTGAATCAAGGAATTTACAGTTAAAATTTTTAAATGCTATCTCTCTTCCAGTGTTTACTGGAACTCGAATTGAAGGAGATGGGTGCACCAGCATGGAAGTTGCTCTGGTTGATATGCTGACCGGGCAAGTTGTTTCCAGTGGCCCTGGATCCTCCGGAAAGGTGGAGATTGTAGTTCTTGAAGGAGATTTTGATGGTGATGAGAGAGACGATTGGACACTTGAAGAGTTCAAAAATAATATAGTGAGAGAGCGGGAAGGCAAAAAACCCCTCCTAACTGGTGATGTGATCATGACTCTTAAAGGTGGGACAGGTTTTGTAGGAGATGTTTTATTTACAGATAACTCAAGCTGGACAAGAAGCCGTAAATTTAGGCTGGGTGCTAGACTTTTGGATGATATTGGTGGCTTCAGAGTAAGAGAGGCTAGATCAGAACCCTTTGTGGTCAGAGATCATCGTGGAGAATGTGAGTTCCTCTATTGCCTCCATTCTGTATTAATTTTCTCCTTTGCCTTGAGATATATATTTTATAATTAGATTGCATTTCTTATAAGCTCCAAAAACTTTTATAAGATGTAGAAGCTTATAAGATCTTTTCAATAACTTACCCAAATACCCTCTTTGTTTAGTTGGTTTATAATTTCAGCCATACGTGTATTGAAAGACTGAATCATGAAGAAAGCATGATTGTCTTTCTTCTCTGCTTATATTGACTGAATTTTTATTCTCCTAATCGTTGTATTTTTTTTTCTTTCCTAAGATACTATTCTCAGATCTCATTCCTCTCATATGCTTCACTGTATAAACTATAGCTGATGAAACTGGGAAAATAGGATCAGTAGGAACAGATGTACATTTATGTATGAGACATGAAAAATTGTCAGCATAAAGTGATTCATGTGATGTATTAATTTATATTTCTCATTTTTTCTTAAGTGTACAAGAAGCATCATCCTCCATCTCTTTCTGACGAAGTATGGAGGCTAGAAAAAATCGGCAAAGATGGAGCTTTCCACAAGCGTCTGAGGAAGGAAAGAGTCAATACCGTGCAGGATTTTCTAATGTTACTCTTCTTAGATCCCACAAGGCTACGAAACGTAAGTTTTTGTTTTGTACATGGATTGTGTGTAGTGATTAAACTGTTTTACATGCATCATGTTTTTTACAAAAGCACTTGGACCCACTGCGATAGTCAGCACAGTTACATGTGCTCATAAAATAAATTCATGAGATAGCTCTCTTTGCATATTAAATGGGAGTTCTTATGGGGACTAATATAATGTCAATTCCACACCTTTGTAACAGTGTCCTCCGTGTTGGGTGACTTGACTGTTATTTCATATTAGTTTGTATTCATACAATTTCTGTCATATTTCTTTATATTTTGCTTTTCTGTAGTTTGCATGAAGAAGAATGCCTTCATTTTCGTCTTGTCTTTCTAAAGGTTTTTGTTTTAATCTAGTAAAAGCATATATAAGTTCCTTCAGCATTCACATGGAATAAGAGTTAACATTTTGTGTGTTGGAAATCCTGCAGATCCTCGGGACTGGCATGTCTGCTAAAATGTGGGAAGTAACAGTGGAGCATGCTCGGACCTGTGTTCTTGACAAGAAGTTATACTTGTATAATACCACTCAAAAGAATGCTGTTGTTTTTGATGTTGTGGGACAATTGATGGGGATTTCCTCGAATGGCCACTATATTCCGACTGATAAGCTGTCCGAAGCAGAAAAGGCAGGCTGCTTCTATTTGTTTACCTTTTTAATTTTGTTACTTCTCCCGAGTTTACTGGTTTTTGTTCTGCAGGGGCATAGGGACATATTCTTGATTCGTTGTTTTGTTGGCTAAATGCTGATTGAGAACTTATCATATTCCATCACTGATTGAGACCTAATCGAATTGCCTCCTTTCAGGCTGAAGCCCGTCGGATGGTTATATCTGCGTTTGCAGATCGTGAGAAAATCATCACTATTGATGATGAGTCCTCCCTAAATATGCCTACTTCATCGAGCTTATCCATTTTGCAATCATCTTCAAACTTGCCCTCTGAGGCTAGTCGATCTGCTTACTTGCAACAAACTGCTACTTCACCGGACTATACACCATCAGTATATTCCATTGGAGGCTTGAGCAGCTTTGATGATTGCTTGCAAGGTGTTGATCCTATGGACATCAGATACGATCAACATTTGAGCTACCCTGGACCGGCAGACAACTTAATCTGTGATGCCGATGCCATGGATACAACATTCTGTGCAAATGAGCATTTCCAGTACTTTGAGACAGATTGTTCAATCCAGAGCTCCAATATGGAATTATCAGCCGATATACAGAGTGCCATCAATGCTTTCATACCATGTTCATCAGTTCCCAATGATAAAACGCAAAGCGGGTGGAATGTTTTATTAAGTGTACTAAGATGGTGGTTCTCCATTAAAAGAATCATGGCTAGAAAAAACTCGTGCTAGAGAAATACGAGGATATGGTCAGCAAAGATGTCCCGAGAAACAGCCACTTAGTCCCATAATGTAATTACTCTATCCATCAAGTTTGCTGCCTGACTGGAGATCGTGTGCAGTTATCTGGTAAGAAGAGTTTGCAGTTCTTATTGATGTATATACAGCTGTTAGCTGAATCAGCCCACCGTAATTTCCAGGTGATTGAATGTGAAAGTTTCCTAGTGGGAACTGCGAGTGCAACGGTTAAAGCTCCGTCTGAAACTGTATAGTGTAGTTTCGTAGGGGTGGTCTACTTTTCATAAGGACTACTTATAATGTACAAAATTCAATTTATTATATCTCAATACTCGGTTTTGGTTACCCTTGCTGTTCTTTGTTGGAAAGTTCTTGTTGGCTGAAAGAAAAGTACAATAAATTTAGTCTAAATTGTTTGGAATCTTGATAATTTTTGCTTTGAATTTTAAGAGTTGAGTGCATGAATTCTTGCAGTTTGTCTGCCAACTGTCTGAACCATTAACCTTAAGACAAATTTGTCTCCTCTGCCAGTCGTCCATGGTATATCTGGATGAGAATGAATTGTCTTACTGACTTCTTGATTCATTTAGTTCCCGTTTGACAATGATTGCGTTTAAAGAGAGAATTCCTCCTTTGAATTAATCTGTGGTTGAGAAGGAATGGAACTGCAGCTCCAATTCCATTAAAGTTAAAGACATGGTGTTGAAATAGATAAGCCTTTGTTGAGTTATGCTTGGTTGAAATGCAACAATATCAAGTAGTCAAGTACTTGTTTTGGCATGTGAAATATCATGCGTAGTTACTGCTCCTTTTCCAATTAGCACACAAAAATAAACAACCATTTGTTTTATTTTCTCGTGAAGTTGTCATGTGATTGCTGTATAATTTAAGGAAAAAGACCAATAATGTGGGGAGCTTGATGATACTCATAATGTGATTGGTTGGATATGGTCAAACTTGATTTGAGTTAGAATTTTTCTCCGTTTTTTGAATACTTTACCTCTAAACCTACTATATAAACACTAGGAATCCCCTATTTTGAAGCTTTAAGTGGAGGAAAAAAAATGGAGAAGCAAAAGGGACATGTTCTTGTGCTCTTATATCCTGCACAAGGTCATATTAATACGCTCCTTCAGATTGCAAATGCTTGGCCTCCATAGAGCTGAAGGCTAGTTTTGCTACCACCCGTTACACCGTCAACTCCATCAACGCACATGGAATTGATGTTCTGCCCATTTCTGATGGCGTTGACGAAGGTGGCTTCAAACAAGCTCCGAGTCTTGAAGCTACTTGGAATCATTCAGAATAATAGGCTCCAAGACATTAATTGAGCTAATCCAGAGTCCGGAGGCCTCAACTTTACCAATTCGTTGTCTTATATACGACTCCTTGCTTCCTTGGGGACTTGAAGTGGCCAAAAGCTTAGGCATTCTTTCAGTTGTGTTCTTGACAAACTCGATTTGCAATAGCTCGATTTACAGGCAAATTCATCTAGAGCTTCTTCCTTTACCTGTAAAGCCAGAAAGCGTGCCCGTTTTGTTGTCTGGTCTTCCTCCTCTTGGCATATGCCTAGTTTTCTTATGGAGCCTCCAAATATCTACTTGACAGCAATCATGGAGATGTTTGCTTCCCTTGATCAGAACAGTTTCGTTCTTGCCAACACACTTTAGAAGCTTGAAGATGAGGTACTTTCTTACGTAAACTTTGTTAATGTTACAAAACGTCTTACTAGTATCAGATGTTCTTGCAGAAAATGTCTTAGTGTTGTGTCAATAATTACAAGCTCAAAACTATAGCTAAAGATGCCATATTTACTGTTTTTCCTATTAGGTTCAGCTTATATTTTGTCATGTTAGTCATACATAACTATGTGTTTGTTCCTATTCAATTTTAAGGTAGCAAAGGCGCCATTTCTGGCCTTTGGCAGTGTGGATGGTTGGTCCAATTATCCCATCACACTACCTAGATGAACAGATCAAGACAGACACAGAATATGGAGGCAACCTATGGAAAGCAAGGGGCAGTATCTGCACAAAATGGCTCGATGGTATGCCGCCCGAGTCGAGCGCTTACGTTTCATTTAGAAGCATGGCAAGAATTTCAGCCGACTAGGTTGAACAAGTTGCTTATGGCCTAATAGAGACGAAACTCAGCTTTCTTTGGGTTGTCAAGGAGCACGAAAACAAGACCCTCCCAAGTGAATTCCTAAACTGCCTAAAAACTCTTGTGGGCATAATAGTGCCATGGTGCAACCGAGTAGACGTTATAGCCAACCGGGCAGTGGCCTGCTTCTTGACACACTGTGGGTGGAACTCAACTCCGGAGGCACTTAGCCTCGGTGTGCCGGTTGTGGCAGTGCTGCAATGGAGCGATCAATCGATGAACGCAAAGTTCATCGAGGAGGTTTGGAAGGTGGGAGTGATAGCCAAGAAAGATGGAGGAGAGATTGTGAGGAAAGAAGAGGTGAAGAGGTGTGTTGGAGAGGTGATGGTGGGGGGAAAAAAGCAAAGAGTTGGGTAAATATTATTTTTAGTCCCTCAATTATGTCGCTTATCCAATTTTGGTTCAAACCGTGACCTAGCATGAAAGAATGAGTAGCCTCACCACTCCACCAAATACAACACTTAATTATTTTTCTAAATGAAATATTTGTTAAACATAATTGTAAAATAAAAAACATGTTAAAAATATCTCAAAATAGCATAAATCACAACATATAACCAACTAAAATAACACAAACACCAAACAATATCATAAATCACAACACATAAAATTTATGAAATTGTTTTGTGTTTGTGATATTTTGGTTGGTTTTATATTTTAATTTTTGTTATCATGATATATAGGATGACAATTATTATATTGGTTGATTTTAATATTTTTAGTATGATTTTGAAATATTTTTTAAATAGTTTTTATTTTACAATATGTTTAAAAAATATTTCAATTATTTTACGTATAAGAAATATTTTAAATTTAGTAAAATAACTAAGTAGTGTACTTGGTGGAGTGGTGAGACCGTCCATCAGATTAGGTCTTGATTTATGGTCATTTTGGCAGCAATTTATTTTTCCACACAAATCCGATAAAACTAACGAATAGATAATGGAAAGGACCAAAATCGATGATATTTATAAATTTGAGGGATTAAATTTGATGAGGGAGAAACATGAGGGACTAAATATAGATAAGTGACATAGTTGAGGGGCCAAAAGTGATATTTACCCAATTTATAAAAATTATTCTAATATATTTAAATTAATTAATATAGTACTAATAATGCGAGTCGCAGATCAACCAAAAAATTATTTTTTTTTTAAAAAAAAATTGTAATTGGATGTTCGCAACTTCAATAATGGGAGTCGCGGACATTTTCTTTTTGTTTTTTTCATATAAATTATATTTATATACTTATTTATAATTTTAAAATCCAAACTAATAAAATAATTAAATGAATACACATATAAATAGTTTACTAATTACAATAAATAATAATATTAAAAGTTTATTAATTAAAAAAATCCATCTTCTTGAAGTGTCTCTTCTTTGTTGGGTTTGTTGTTTTTGACGTGTTTGTAGCTAACCCATCTCGTTTTGAATACGTGATGTTTGGTTTCGACCGGACGTATAGAGGTGCGAATAGTAGTGTTGTGGACCAACTTAAATTTCGGATACCCCATAATCTTCCGACTTCAAAGGTTCAAAAGACTTAGAATATGTATTTCTGTGAGCCATTAGATCATAATAATCATTCACCATTGAAGTAGCATTACTCATGTATGCAGCGCATTCTTTTCTAGCGTGAGAGCAAGAGATGCCAAATTGAATCCATTTCCCACATAAACATTCTCGCTTGGCTATTTTGACAACGTGGGTAGTGAGTCCATCCATGTGAGGTCACATTTCACCTGTCAAAGAAGCAACATAACCTTTGTCTGAACTATCATGTTCAAGGGACATATCATTTAGAATGCATGTATAGTCACCCTCATATTTGGTTAATGTCCAATATTTGATTTTATTATATCCTGAAGCTCTCATCTACACCACATATCTGAAAAAAAAAAAAAATCAATTAATCAACTAATGGTATATGCTTATACGACAAAATATGTATATATATACACATATATAAATACCTGGGGTGCGCTGCTTATAAATCACTTTTCACTTGGTTGGCGAATTCTCAACTACAAAATACTCGTGACGTGCATATTGTATCGAGTGATCTTTCACCGCTTCGATTAAATGTTCTTCATTTCTTAAAATCATTCCCACGTTAAGCCTGCCTTCATTAGTATTATAAAATTTTGTGTACTTGTTGAAAGTTCGAATTTTCGACCCGTGACACAATCCATCTGCAGTGGGTTTATATAAAGTTGGTTTCTGCATGCATGCAGTTGCCATGCAGTGCTGCATGGCATTAAAGGTTGACGAGTCAGCCTTTGATCACGTTGATGCGCGTTAGCATGATGTAAATTGATTTCTATACATCACTCCTCAACAACAAAATGTTAAGTGCATTCTACAAAATTTCTATCCACACATTCAAAAAATATATTTATAAAAATATGGATAAAAGAGTAGTATATGGTGCACGTGATGGTGATGTGTTGTCCCAACAATTATAACACAGATCTGATGATATTCCTGATGGTGACATTGATGTAGTGCTACAGGCAAAATGTGAAGATGGTGCATTTTCAAATTACTTTAAAGATCATGACTCGCATGTTTGTGTTCTTGACGCACTACACCAGCCCATATATGATTGTCATCTCATCCCTGCATTAGTGGAGAGGTAGCGCCTTGAAACACAC
>NC_026147.1:3522986-3559834 GCF_000512975.1 Sesamum indicum
TTCTCTTAAAGATGTCCAAGTAATTTGGCCACTGTTGATTGATGATGAACCTGTAACAGGGCTTGATATCGAGAGATCTACTTCTGAATGGCAGAATTACTGCCAAACATATTTTAGGTTTTTGTCCGATTGATGATGCATTTAAGGGTTCATTGTTGCATACACATGCAATTATGAACTACGCAAAGACGGTCAAAATTATGCATGACACGCCTCGCCCAACTGTATTACAATATGCACATTACTTTGCAATGCTCCTATAGGAGAATTGATGTGGCCTGATTCATCTGAAAACCTGATACCGCTACTATATCTTACAAAACTAGAGGAAATAGTTGCAGTCAGGAACTACAGTTGGGACAGTGCTATCTTTGCATTTTTATATAAGAAATTACGCCATGCCAGCATCAAAGGCAAAACAGCAATTGGTGGTGCATTGGAGTTGCTACAGGTAACAGTAACTTATTACATTTATAGGTAGATATTTTTTTAATAATATTTTAGTAACTAATCAAGTTTACATCATTTTACAGATATGGGCTTGGTCGCATATCATTCCACTTTTTCTTAGTCTTGGTGCGGAACGTCTATATATGGATCAAGTCCAAATAAATAATGATCATTTCCTCCCAGCAGCACCATATGGTGCAACGTGGAACTGTAGGCACAACTTCACTCGGACAGTACAAATAACTGTCTAGGTCATAAGACATATATTGGATAATGTGCAGGATGATCAGGTATCTAATCTTAAAAAAATACATATAACTATACAAATATTAAAGACACATTACATCATTTCATTTATTACAGTTTATTTGACAACCATATGACATGGGCTTAGACAACATTATGGCCTACGTAACTGATTTTACCCCTGAGTTGTGAACGTCAACATGTCATCTAATTTTCTATGCCATTGTGGAAATGCATCATCCCGAGTGGGTCCTTCATCAATTGGGATGAGACAATATTCCCGAAATGCCAGATGCTCGGTACATGAACCTGCATCTCTCTCGTAAAGCGCATAGAGCACAAATTGGGGCTTACAATACATACTATACATTAGTAGATGGCAGAGTCGACACGACACAACTGTGCGTAGACCACCCATTTCCAACGGAAGACATACAAAACATGGATATCGAGAATGGTACAACAACATAACACATCGTTTCATTTCATCATCTACTAATAGGCATATGGAAAGTGAGTACCAACTTAGAGATGCATGCACGAGGAACATTGTGGTATGTTATATACTATAAAATACTTTATTTATATTCAAAGTTATACTAAAATTTATATTTTCTACATATTTCAGCCTCAATAGATATAATCATTTCGTCTAAGTACTCAACCTAAACCAACAGATGTTGAAGTTCTCAATAGGTTGCTGGACAAATACAGTGCTACATTAGACAATATTTGTGAGTTCACCATGCATTCAAAAGAAAATCCACCAACAAATAAAAATACTCCGTCCACGTCTACAAACAAAGGAGAAGTTGTAGTCAAATGTCTACTAGTTCAATTGAACTTGATAATGTTGGGGTGGATATAGTTGGTTGTTCTACAGCAAATACACTTCGAGATTACTATGTGCCTCAACCGACACAACAAGACGATTGGTTTCAATCAGCTCGATACATGCCATGTCATGCAGAATCTTATTCTGCACATGTTGATCTTGATCTTGGCATTAATCAATCATATACACCAAAATATAACGTTTCACTAATTTCATTTCCTCATTTAGTGCATATCGTGATCATGTGGAGTCGAGTTCTGTAACAACATCAAGTTAGTTGTATATTAATATCGATGATGATGATAATGAACAAAATGAGCCAACAGAGAATGTGATTGAGGAAATAAGGTGACCTCAACGCCACCGACGCAATTGTTGGACGGATGATCATTTTTAACATTATGTAATTATCATAATATATGTAACAGTTGACTGTATTTTTTTTTATTAATAAATTTTTAAAGTTATTATTAATTATAGTTCATAAATTAGTAAAATTAATAATTACAATAAATTTAATTATTATGTATTATAATTATTATGAGTTGGAGGGACAATGCTAAGGATACAGTTACCCCTACCGGAACCTCTTATGAGAACATCAATAAATTTATTCAAATATTATTCAAAGGTGCAAATACAGCAAATTTGACTTGTTAGTTAACAAATATTAGGAAATATTATGAATTTATAATCCCAATGTCATATATATATATATTTGAGAAAATCATCTTGTTTATTAATTATCATATATAACAATGTTCACTAATGAAATGAGTTTGATGATTTGACATTAGAGTTACATAGTTTAACACTGCATTTGAATGGAAGCATTTAAATTTTTACCAATGATTTAAAGAAAGGATTTAAAACAAATTCATAATAAAAGAATTTGAATTCATCAATTTTTTTTGTGAAATATGGTTTAAAATAAAAGTTGAAAGATTTTGAAATGCTTTGTAATATGAAATTATGTAAATAAATATGAAGAATTTGTTATTAAGGGGTTTAAAATCCTATATTCAAATGCGTCAATTCAAATACAGTATAAAAGATTAGTGCAGAGAGTGTTGTCTTTTTTACGTTGTTGTATTAAATTAGATTGGGTTTTTCATTTTATTTTATTTTTTTTACTTCATAAGTAAAAAGATGAAGCCTATAAAATATTTTCTTAAATATGAATCTAAGAACATAAATAGTACTTAAATCAATTTGAAAAAATTAAAATAAAAAATATTTCTTTGTGTTATTCATGTAAGTGGGCCTTAGCCCATTTTGTTAATATGTGGGCTTGAGAATCTCAAATACAAAATACAGCCCAATGAAGGGAATTAAAATGGGGTTGGGCCTGTTTGGATCGGGGATTTTTAACCCTTTTTGTCCGCTGCTTTACGAGATCTTCAAATTTATTTTAAAATTAAGAAATTTTGAAACATCTAATCATTTGCTTTACGAAAATTTTGAAGACAGTTTAAAAATTGATAAAACCCAGTCATATTTAGTCCTCTGTTTTACCAAATTTATGAAATTAAATGCATCGAGTTTTCTTAATTTTGAAATCATTTGAAAAATTCTATAAAATATAGAACTAAATATATTGAATTTTTTTAATTTTATAATTATTTAAAAATTTTCATAAGATAAAAAATTAAATATATTGAACCAATTCTATGAAATTAGAAGTGCAATTCGGTCTAAAATGGGCCTTCATAAAGGCCAAATAAAAAACCACAAGGTAAATTTGTTTTAATAAGTCAAGAAAACAAACAAAAAAGTCACAAATGAATAAAATATTTTAATTTCTAACACGTTCAAATTAACAAGATTTTAAATATCGAATATAATAAATTTATTTATTAATTATAGTGAAAAATGTTTTATGACTACTTAAGTCAAATTTCAATTTCTATGACTCTTTTTTTTTTTTTGAATGATTTAATGTTTTTAATTATCTTTTTTAGTTAAAAAATAATGAAGAAATTCCACTGCAATTGCTCATTCATTGCCAAGAAACACCACTTCATAAATTCAAAAATATTTTAATCATGAATGCATAGTATTCACATCATACAAATACAATATTTTTAGTTAAAATAAATATTATTTTTTAATTAAGAGGAGATAATTTTCATGGTATTCAGACATAATAGTAAGGACGTGATAAACTATTAGGCGTCAGAGACAACCACAGAAAATACTAAAAAAAAATTAATTACACAAGAAAAATAAATTTTTGGTCCCCCAACTTGATTGAAAAATGTACGAAAACCCTATTGTTAAAATACAATCTTTTTAAATTTAGACCAAAATCAACTTAACTTACCCTTAACTCGCCAATTGCAGTGCAGTTTGTGTTTGGTCCATTAATTGGGACTGTTCAAATGGTTCTCGTAAATATGATGTCTTCAAGTGAACATATTTTGGGTAGTAGAAATCGATGTCGATTGCGTCATGGGATGTTTGAGACATGTTTTTTGAAGCAGAAACTAATTGTATAGTCTCTATAAAAAAAAAAAAATTGGAAAAGACTACTTTATTTGATTTTTTTAAAAAATATTTAAAAATTATAAAATAATTCGAGGCCAGTAAAGTAAATAATCGTTCGGCATATTAGTTCTTAGAGTAATTTAAAAAATTTTAAAAAATATGTAAAATTATAATTTATAATTCATAAGTATTTTTTTTGCTGACCCACCACAAAAATTATATGAAAACTAATGAACAGACATTAAAATTAAGAATATTTGTGATTTTCTAAACGTCGATAAGATATTTATAATATGTCAAAACCCGAAAAAAATAGTTGTATTTTAACCTATTTGAAAAATGTTGATAACATACGAGATACTTGTTTCTTTGCAGTGCTGTAATGTAATTAAAGTTGTCATATGCATACCTGAATCAAAGCCATAGTTTTCTTCCACTGTTCTTAGTCATTCAGTCTCATCAAATTCCATTTTTTCTACCTAAAAAAGTGGGGAAAGTTCCTCTCTTTGATTGATTTGGGATGCTCAGGTTCATATTTATCCCAACAGAAGTCATTTTATCTCAACAAAAGTCATCGCGCTTACTTTCTTGGGCTGATTTGGTTCTTGATGTTTGCCGTAGCTGGGAAACTTTACAGGGAATCTGGCAGTATCCGAGGTATTTCCCCGAAACATTCGACAAGATTATCATCATTGACTTTGCAGGATCTGAGGTTTTCTTTGTTATATATATAAAGAGTTCATTTCGGCAATGTTGACTTCTATCCTTGGTGAAGAGAAAACAAGAACGAGACGATTGGGTAGTTGACTTCAACCCACAAAGTCAATCATACCAGAAGTTCAAGAACCAATGGATTTTGTAGGGTACGTACGTGACGACATGAGAACGTAGGACCAAGACCAAGATTGATGTCCTAGATGTGGGAGGGACGGTGTCGGCGGTGTTACAATCCACGTGATCCATTGGAGACCATTGGTGGGACGACACGTTTCTTCAGCGGGTCCATATGATTAAATACTCCAAGAATTTCGAGGAAGACGAAGCGGACTTCATAAATGTCCGAATGACCGGCCGACCCGTCATAATTGTTCCAATCTTTTCTCTAACATTTGCAATAGTTGGTAAATCAAGATTCTTGTTGTCAGTATGATGTGACCAAGTGTTTATGCTTCAAATGGTAACTCAAAATTTCCGTTTTATCTTGTTTTCATTTCTATTGAGTTCGTGGTAGTACTACAAACTATGCAATGATCACACAAAGTTTTTGCTTTTTTTGATGAGTATTCACTAAATATGTGGTGAAAGAAGATAAAGGTATAAATCCTCGTATGGGCTTGTCTTTTTTCTTTCTGTTCTTCTGCTTAGTTTCTCGTTAAGACGTTAACTATGGGAGAGATGGAACTGAAGTGATACTGATTAGTTCTTCAGGAAATTATATATGGTGTCTTTTCAGGAGCTAATGACAAGATTGCGGGTATATAAACAAAAAGTTGGATTAGTGTTGCTTGTGCAGTTCTGGGCTTCACTTGTTTCTTGAGCATTCTTGGAGATTTTGTCTGATTTTGTAGCATGGTTGACTTCCTGTAGATGAAAAGAGGATTTGTCTGTGCCCTTGTTCTGTTGGTTATTTTTCTGAGTGGTTTAGTTCTAAATTCTTTTTCATGTTCAGTTTTGATCTGGGGGACGGCAGGATGAGCTTGAAATGTGATGATCAATACAAAATAGTATCTATTGGCTTCTAAGAGCTAATAAACATGGATGAGTTGATCCACAAAATTGTAAGCTTTTTTCATGTATCTTTTGTATTTTTTGTATTTTTGAACTATTAAGGATGTCTTTTGCCTGTAAGGGTGCATGAATATGCTCTTTGGATATCTTCTTACAGTTTGAAGAGGAATTTGAATCCACAAAAAGGAGGATTTTGACTAGAATCAATAGGTGGGAGGCATTTGTTTCTCTTCACCAAGAACGTCCGCCGAATATTTATATCTTAAGAATTATTGTCTAACATCCTTAATTTTCAGGATTGTCAAAGATGGGAATCAGACTTCAGAGAGGAACATGAAACTGGAGTTCAGAAACAGGATTTCTGAAGTAATCTTGACTGGTGAGGAAATAAAAGGAGAAGGGGACACTTCTATTGAGGTGGTTATCGTTGATGAGTCTTCAGGACATGTTGTTGACGTTGGACCAGAAGCCTCTGCAAATGTTGGAATAGTTCTTCTTAAAGGAGAACCTGATGCTTTGGCAGGAGATGCTTGGACAGTTCAAGAATATAATGAAAATATTGTCCAAGAAATAGAAGGAAAGCAGCCTCTTCTTGCAGGAAAAGTACTGTTGAAACTACAAAAAGGCATCGGTTTTCTGGAGAACATTAAGTTAAGACATCATGCAAGCAAAATAAGGCCACCCGTGTTCAGACTAGGTGCAAGAGTCGTCGATACATTTGATGAGTCCCGTATAAAGGAAGCCAAGACAGTATCCTTTACTGTAAAGGATTTCCGCAACAAATGTAAGCCATCTCTGTATTTGCTCCATTGCTTTTCTCATTAGTGGTTGATGCTATAGTTTTACAATTCAAGTGAATTCCGAACAATAATATCTGTTGAAACATGCAGATTCTCAAACATCTGCATTTATAGACCTCCGAAGATGGGTAACTGTTATTAGCTTCCTTTGTTGAAGTATTACTTTGAGAAAAAAGGAAATTCTGCTTGAAATTTGGGTGCAATTGCGTCTTGTTATCATACTCGTCAGTTATAAAACATGTTTTGCTACTTCTTATCCATTTTAAGCTCTTTTCCTTTTCGTCTTTATGTCTTCAGATTACAAGAAGCATGAGACTCCGTCTCTGTCCGATGAAGTGTCCCGACTAGTCAATATCCGCAAAGGTGGTAAGATCAACAAACGTCTCCAAGATAATAAAATCTATACCGTGGAGGATTTCCTAATACGACTCCTGATAGATCCTGAAGAGCTCAGAAGCGTAACCTTTTCTCTTTTCATCTACCTTTTGACCATACCTCTGACTCATCTATGCTATTCACATTTTCAACTTTTAGCAATAAGTTATTCTGTTGCCATGTTTAAATATTTGATAAACTTGATTCTATCAGAATTAGTTAACAGTTTCATGATAAAAGGCCAAATTCAACTTCATCAGGAGAAACAGTCATAATTTCATTTTGGAGGCCATTTATGATTCGATATGCAAATCCAAATGATTTCTGTCCAAACTGGTTAGTTGGCAAGACAAGCTTCTGGCATCCCGTGACTCGGAGCTCCATATGCCAAAGGCATGTCGTCAACAAACTTGAGAATTATCATCAAATATCTTGAACGTTTAATAAAAAAAAAAAAAAAAAAGAAAATTACTAGAAGTTGCTGAGGATCGTATTTCCACAGTTTTTGGACTCTGAAGTATTAGTTTGCTGCTTTCTTGTAGATCGTTAATTTGGGGCCAAAGAAGTGGGAGCTGACAGTCAATAATGCTCGAGCAAGCCTAAGTGACAAAAGGATGTACTGTTATGTAAATTCTGAGCAGAAGATGGGGATCGTTTTCAATGTTCTTGGACAGGTTCTAGGATTGTATTTGAAAAACCAGTATGTTCCGACCAATATTTTGTCCGAGAACAACAAGGCATGCTTCAGATACACTTTTTCTCTTTCATTCTTACTCTCCACTTTCACAAGATTGTTTTCAACCAATCTTAATTGACTTTTACAACAGGCTAGTGTTCAGGAGTTGTTAGCATCTGCTTATGCACACTGGGGAAATGTAAAGCCCTTTGATGATGAGAATTCTCTTCGGCAATACTTCACTGGCTTCACTACATCCATGGACCCTCCAGATCATCTCAACCCCAATTATCGTGGTGGTGGCCGTGAAAACCCAGAAACCTCTGAAATGATAGGAGAATCCAGCAGCAGATCCTGCTTTTCGTATCAGAGCATAAGCTCAGCAATGAATTATATTACAGAAACTGAAGGTGGAGATTTCGGGTCCTTCAGTACTAATGATGTGGAGATTATTCATGATATTCCCTTGCAGCGTAGTCCTGACTGGACTTTCAATCCAGACACCATGTTTCAAGATTTTGATGAATTCCTCCACCAAAAAGATAGCTTTGACTGGCAGGTCAACTGTCCTGTAAACGAGCCAAATGCTGAAGAACAAATTGCTGAAACAGCAGTTGCATTTGCTGATACTTACATCAGTAATCCACCAAACAGGTGGAGAAAATTGTTCTGTGTATCAAGATGGTTCTCAATCAGAAAAAGGGTATCTATGGCAGGTATCCATAACCGAAAGAAGCGGAAAGTTCATTAACGAGCTGTACGTCTATGTACATGAATGGAAGTCCGACATCATTGATTTGGTGATATACTAAATTATAGAAATCTACAAAGTTTCTTGATAGACATCGGCACTCTTGTTCTGGTTTCCCTTTCTCTATGTATAGTTTCCACTTACTCTGGTTCATTTTCGATTGTCTTATTCAACATCCCAGTTATATTTTCTGAACTTGTTATTGAAACCTTGTGAAGTCTATGCTGATTACTGTTTTTTTCCTGTCTTATTTTGCTATAGTTACTACAGTGAATAAGAACTAAAAAAAAAAATTCCATCTATTATTTCCTACTTTTCATGCCTTCCCGTCACAAATGGTTATCAGTTCAAAGCATCCTTTCTACCTTTGCTTAATGCCACCAAATCAAAAGCACGTAGTTTTCTCCGAACCTGCATCTTTTCCTTCTTGTTCTCCGCTAACTATGTAATTACAGGGATTTATGGAGGTGGTATTATTTTAGTGATCTGATGTTTGGTGAAGGGAGATGCGGTTGATGTAGTGCTGGGCAAAAGATTTATCCACCACCTTCAATTGATGAATGAGTCTTGCAAATTTTGGCAGAGGCCATTGCTGTAAAAGTCACTGGAAGGGATAGACGAAGATCGGTTGTGTTCTTAGGTGGTTATGCAGAAGAGGATTTTCTTCCAATTCCAGAAGGAACCACATATTGTGTAAACATGTTGATTCTTCTGTTTGTATCAGTCCCGACAATATTTACATAAGTGCCTGTTTATGTTTTCAACTAATATTGTTACATAATCTGCAGTTCGGTTCTTGCACAGATTTCTTTTCTTTCTATTAATGCTAAACGTTGCAATTTTCCAGTTAACTTACAAATCAGAATTCGCGCGTTTGCTTTAGTTCATGTCTTACGTTCTACCATTTTTTCATTTTGAAACCGGACATTTATGCAAGAAAATGGTCCTTCCAAAGAAGGAAGTCAGAACGGCTGCTAGCTATGCTGAGTTCAACATGAGGCCTATGATTCAAGAACCAAGCGTCCTTATGCCTTATTTTCTAAAAACTCATAATAACTCTTCGACAGTACAATGCATCTAATGCTCGTTACTTTGATAGGATCAGATGTTCTTGTTCTTCATGAAGTAGAATATTACACATGAACTCTAATGTTAGATGAACATCATGGCACAAAAAAATAGTTGAAATTTGACCATCTCTTGATTGTTTCTGTCTCTTTGAATCACCATGTCAGTGTGAATGATTTTCAAGAATCCCCGGGCGTGTTTACTAACGAGTATTAGGCGGGATATACAGCGTAATCCTGGTCAGTTAGCCGTTTACTTGCTAATGAGGCGGCCTGTTACTACTCACCAAAGCCCGGGCCATGGTGTGATTAAACGGCTGATTAGAATCCAGCCAATTTGGGTGGGATTCAAACTATCCCGACGCGGCATCCTTGTCGATTTGACATTATTACCCTCAAATTAACACTTGAAATGACTTCGTTGTCCTCGTAGTCACTCCCACCGCCTCACTTCGCTTTCGGTTTTTCATTTCAAACCCTTTTTTTCCTCGAGTACTGCAAAATCCCGCTTGTACGCAAACTTGTAGCAGGTACCCACCATCATCATCGCTTAAAGGTGAGTTCGTGGTCGTCGGACAGCGTGGGTTCGTTACAATCGTTGTTGTTTGTGGGCAGCACTATCATCGTTCTCGATCTTAAGGTTGGTTTCTTTCAACCCATTACTTTCTCAGTGGAAGGTGTTTCAGTAGTGTTGTTCCTTATACTCTTTACTATCTTAAAATTTTCTATTCTGTACCTTGGTTGGTTGTTAAGAATATGCCGTTTTACTCTGTTTTGATCTGTTGTGACTTAATGTTTGGTGATTTGCACTCCTCCTTGGTTTTGCATTCGTCCAAACTACTGCCATCATCAATAAAAGTGTTTTTCATATTTAGGATGAGGTCATTTCAAAGAGTTACTCTGGCTTTAATAATTTTACAACAAATCGTCGACGAGCTTACAGTCGCTCTCACGTTGTTCACTTCTGTTACAAAACACCTGAACGCACGTAAACCTCATCGTCCCCGGACGGGACCTCCGAGATTCTTAACCAATTTTCGGGTACCAGAACAGCTTACTCACCTGCACCGGCTAGTTTCAATTAGCGATGAGTCGTGCCTTCGCAACTTACGTATGGACCGTAATGCATTCGGTCGGCTGTGCTATTTGCTCCAACATGCCGGTGGAGTTTCAGAAAGCAGGGCTTGTACCGTACCCGAGCAAGTCGCTATTTTTCTTAGTGTTGTGGCCCATCATAAAAAGATTTGTGTGGTGAAGCATGATTTCTTACGTTCCGGCCGCACGATCCACAAACATTTCCATCGGGTCCTTAGAGCAGTTATCAAACTGTACAACATACTCCTAGTCCGATCTACCCCAATTACTGACGATTGCGTCGACCCATGGTGGAAATGGTTTAAGGTACCAGTACAGAATATTACCCTTTTACTAGATTTAAGAAAGTTTGCAATAGCACCAGTCAGTTGATTGCATACATTACTACGTACATAACGTTCTTTCTGGTTGGGAGGGGAGTGCAGCGGATAGCCGTGTTTTGCGTGATGCAGTTCACAGACAGGGTCGACTAAGAATTCCTACAGGTTCCAACTCACCGCTATACAATATACCCATAGCTCATGAGATTACGACCTTCTCCGATCCTACATAAGGATAGTTAAAGTTGATGCGTTTAACAACACATTGTGCAGGACAATACTACTTGTGTGACAATGGCTACGCCAATGCTGAAGGTTTCTTGACGCCTTACTGAGGTGTAAGGTACCACTTATGCGAATGGGACAGCGGAGCTGGTGGCCCCCAAGATAAATTTGAATTTTTCAACTTGAAGCACTCTTCCGCCCGGAATGTAATTGAGCGTACTTTTGGTCTACTGAAAATGCGATGGGGAATTCTAAGGAGTCCATCATTCTACCCCATTAAGGTGCAAAACAGGATCATCTTGGTTTGTTGCTTGTTGCACAACTTTTTAAGGACCGAAATGCCTGATGATCCGCTTGTGAACGAGTTGCCCAGTGATGGAGCTGAAGGCGCTGATGCAGACGCCGATTGCGTGTGGAACATTGAGAGCAACCCTTCATGGAATTCATGGAGGGATGCAATGGCGACGACTATGTACAACGAGTGGACGAGTTGCTCTTGACGTAGTTTGTCCAATATAATGGCTGCATCTTCCATCATTCATAAATCTTGTTCCGTGAAGGATTAAAGTTCGGTTGTAATACCAACTGCTCTATCCCCAATGTTATGTTGGCATCTTAGCTCTGGGTGACGGTGCTGTTAATGAGGGTTTTCTACTTGTTGTTGTTTGGAACATTTATGCTACTCTTCCTCGCTTCAATTCTATTATTGCTTTTTAATGGGACGTTGTGTTGCGATGTATTCTCTGGCTACGTGTTTTTACTCATTGGTTTCCTGCTAATTGCTCTCTGATTAATATAGCCCGAAAGTTGTATGAGCCTTTTAATGTCTCATTCATTTCTTTGGTGCAGGCATCGACGAATGTGACGACGGTACTACCAGGCCTTGTGATCCGATTTGGTAAAGCTTGCTATCATGGACTTGGGATCCGACGAAGGTACTAGCAGGCCTCGACGACGCGGGCAGAAGAGAGACAAGCCGCAACATCGACGAATGTGGACGACTCTCGAAGAGGAATGCTTGGTGGCTGGACTTAGGAATCTGTTGGTGACAGGTTGGAAATGCGAAAATGGGTTTAGGAATGGTTATCTAGGCCAACTGGAGGCTTACATTGCAAGGAGCTTTCCGAACGCTGACATCAAGGCTGACCCACACATTACCTCGAAGTTGCATGTGTGGAAGAGCAGTACTCGACGCTATCAACGTTGCTCACGCGTTCAGGTTTGGGTTGGGATGAACAACGGAATATGGTCACGGTGGAAGACGACAACGCTTAGAACGATTACGTCAAGGTAATAAAACATTTGATAGCATGCATTCGTTTTCTTCTTTAACCACAAGATGTAGCCGTACTTCTATACCTATTTTAAGAGGTGACGTTATTTGATGGGTCAGATGGATCCTCACGCAAAGGGAATGCGGTACAAGACATGGCCTCTTTTCAATGCATGGCGAGAAATATTTGGTAAAGACCGTGCTACCGGTGAGCGCAGTGCAGATCCATTCAAGGATGCGAACGAAGTCAGAGATGAGGAGATTGCCGACACGCAAGACTGCAACAATCTGACTGCCGAATGGAATGCAGACGCAGGTCTACCCGGCTTCGACGAGGACCTGCCCTCTCATACGATGCGAACGTCGAATACGTTACTAATTCCTCGACTGGTGCAAAACCGTCGGGTAGCACATCATCAGGAAAATGCAAGAGAAGGGACGTCGGGAACGACATTCCCAAGTTAATTGAAATGGTATCTACATTTTGCGAGACAGCAAACACGCGTTTGGCATCTCTGACGAGGGTTCTCGAAAGCGAATTTGGTCAGCCCGAACATCGCGCGATGATCCTGGCACAGGTTAAGGAGCTTGACTTCTTGGACGAGAATGAACATATAATTGTTGCAAACAGGCTCGTTAATCACCCAAAGGAAATGGAGCTTTTCCTCGCGATGTCGGCAGAGTCTAGGGTGAAGATGGCTCGTCTCATGCTATCAGGAAGGATTTAAGTGTCAAGCTTATTTGAAAAGGTGTAGGCTTTTTTGCGTATTCGTATGTCAATGTGAAAATCTGGAAACATTTGCAGCGTTTTGTATGTAATACTTGTGTACCGGTTTTTGAGCGTATCTTTGGTCTGTAGAACATCTTGGACCAGACGCAGGTCCCTAGACCATCGCCGTTTTGCACTTATGGTGTTGCGATGACGTTTATATTTCTGTATGTAATGTACGTCGTATGTAATGAAGGCTGGTTTTAACCTGTTTCGAATGATATATCATGTCTTATTATACATTGAAATTACACATGAAAATACTGGCGTAATATAATGTTTGGTAAATTTATAAGGTTTGAAGAACATTAAATTAAATTTTGTAGGGACAAACACCATGTTCGCCTATATGAAGTCCAACATTAAGCCACACATATGTAATTCAAACCTTAAGCATCGTACAAAGTATAAAAATACTTGCCAATGTGAGCATGGTCCACTACAAAACTACCGACGTTCTCTACCCGGCTTCGAATACATTTCCTACCACCCAAAATCTTACTTGCAAGACTGGCCAATATTAGGCTACCTTCATTTGCCTTAAGAGATCACATCCCATTTGCGGTGCCGTCTGAGGATTCCGCGGTGGAGTCGTACAGTCGGGATGTATCCTCACTGGACGAAAGTATAGAATTACCTCCGAAAATTTCCTTCATTTGTTCCCACTTGCGTTCGCCACAATAGTAGTACGCCTTGGCAAAAGGCCTTTCCTGCGATAACAATGTCATTAATTTATTGTAAAGAAAGTTGATAAATTGTGCACAAACAATATCTGTAAAAAATAATTGCCGGAATGATGACCCATACTTATGTAGAGAGGGGAAGAAGACAAGTGAGTACAAGTAAGTGGTACCCGGATAATTCTGGTCCATTCCTCCCACGGCCCGCGCATCCTATTCGTGTTCTCGTTCCAAGAGATGGAACGATGTGCGATAACTTTACGGAATGTGTGATACCGAACCCTTAAGAGACACAATTTTCGTTTGATGAAATGCCCGTGCCAATTTCTACCTGCGTAAGTGTTTACCTTATCTAAGGCGAAGTTCAACGACGGCAGATCAGCCATTCGTCGATTTGACTGGTTTCTTCCCTTCATCGCCATGAAGGAGAGGGCGTCTATAAACACATCATTGTAGGGAATAACCGTCGTTTATGGTAAGACTTAGTGGGTGAGTTAAAGGGACACGCCGCACGTTCGTAATTCACTAATGTCGATTCAAATGCAGTGCAAGCGTGTTCTCGGAAAGGAGCGGATTGTTTGGACATTTATTACGCATTAATGGAGTGTAAGTGTTGGCTTGTGTGATATGTGAAAAATTTAAATATAGCCCTCATGCGCCAACTCAGCTGTTCGTTTTCATGCGGGTTACAGATATGTTGGAAAAAAAGAAAACGAAGGACATAATGCAAAGTACATTTGGAGTTTGTTAGTCGCATTGCAGTATGAGTACATTATTAACTGTGTTAAATAATTTCAATCGGTTTATGTTATCATAAATTAAGCATAATTACTCATTTACTCCGTTGTTCTAAGTGGTAATAGACAAACTGTCGCGGAGGTTAAGGGATATAGAAGGTATTAGAATGCAGAGTATGGCATGAAAACGTTAACCTAATCATAACCAACATCCATTCATCATTCGATTACTACAGCCCAAAACAGTTTTTAACAAAAAAAGACAAAAAGAAAAAGGAAAGCATCATATTGTTGGTCCTGCGTCGATGCGATTTTTTTTGGCAGATTCTCCTTCTTCCCAACGACCCAAAATGCACCATCAGTTTTCATCTTCGGTAGTGACGAGATCAATCACCTCTGGCTCCTCATCCTGTTTCCAACCCAAGAACTGCACATCTGAGTTAATGGACCCATCCAGACTGAAGTCTCCCACATCCTTGCTCGTATTGGTGTCCTGCACATTGTGTTCACCACCGAATATCTCCTGAAGCTGCTCCCATTTCGGCTCCCCGAAATAGTAATACGCCTTAGCGAAGGGATGCACCTGAAAACAACATTCATCTGAGCGTGCAAATGCAAAGAGGTCTGTGAAACATATGAACAAATTTATTAGGAAAAACATACCCGTATGATTCTGCGCCAATCTTCTCCGCTGCCAGACATCCGGTTGGAATTTTGGTTCCACTTTATATTAGGTTCCTTCAGTAGAAGAGAGAAAGTATCGTACCTCAGCCCTAAAATGTGCAGTCTGGATAGGAAGAAACCGTAGGACCAGTTCCGCTTGGCGTAGTCATTGAGGGCATCACAGGCGTTTAAGAACGCAGGGTTCATCGGATGTCGTGGGTTCGTCTGAGGATTGCCCATTATGGCATGGACGTGGAGGAAGGTACAGAATGCAGCGTCCACCTTCTTCGTCCAGGTAGGAGTGTAGAAATAGCGCGACTGACCCATTGGAAATTTCCTCCGAGGCATTTCGACGATGTGCAGTGGTGAGCCGGGTAAAGACGAAGACTAGGGTTTGTGAGTAGAGTTTTGAGATTATTTCACAGTCTGGGACCAAGAAGTCCATTTATATACAGGCGGACTTCAAACGCTTTATATTTTCCAATTGATGTCAGACTCTGCATCTTTCCATCATTTGCCCGCCCTCATTAATGCAACATGCTTGGGAAAGGAGCGGATTATGTGGCGTTTGGCTCAACATATTTCTGGTTAATGCACACTTAAGATGAAAAGACGCTCTGCACTTTCATGTCCGGGCATTTACAAAGCCACTGGCACGGATTAGCCTTGTAAATGTCGATTGAAGTTCAAGAGGTAAAACACCCAGTTAAGAATTCTGTTTGGGTTTGAGGCATTAAACAAAAAAATTTTCGACAAACAAATAACTCAATATTGTGAAAAACAATAAGATAAAGAAAATGAAATGAAGCGACAATAGGTGGCAAATACGACACTACTTACTTTACTTCATTCATTACATAAACTACAGTACGCCTGCCGGGAATAACAGTTGCAAGTGGTCCAAAGAACGTATACAACCCATGCAATCATATACGAAAATACAAAAGGACCTGCAACTGTCGTGAACAGACATTCGTACCCTGATACGCATTAATGCACTATAGGCCTACTAAAAAAGGAAAGTACATTAACATGCATTTCATGCTGGTTGTGCTGCAACATACAACAATATGCCCGACAAAATTCCGCATTTTTGTAGTACATGATAAGAAAAAAATATCTACATATATATATATAGTCCGATACAACATAATATATTGCATCATAACGTCCGCATCTGAGAAAAACATTGTAGCCGACCATCTTCCTACAAACTTTGAAAACCACCTTTGACGACATGACACCTAGCATCGAACCAACATCTACTGCCTCAATCTTCCTTCTTTACCGGAGTGCGGTTTGATGCCGAGGAACTGGCTTGTGATGGAGTCTTTGCAGCAACTGGGCTGTCACAACACTTACTTATGGATTTCTGTGCAGGCATAGGCACTCCAGGGAGTGGCTGCATGGAATCGGCATCATCCTCACAACCGTAGAAATCGTCCATGAAATTCCAAAGGGAAGAGCTCGAGGTCGGACTATCTGAGATATACCCGTAAGGACACGGGTCTGTAAGTGGACCGCCCGGAGAATCGATTGCTTCGGCATCGCCATCATGAGCAGGCTGTTTGGTGGACTCATTTTCTTTAGTGTCTTGTGCATCTTCATCGCCGACAGAGACAGTATCAGAGTCAACAGGTTGAGCGAACAGCTTACATAACTCAGCCCACATGTCTTCGTACGCATTCATATAACATTTGCCTATGCGAGATTCCTGCAACGGACACGGAAATGTATCATCAAAGACAGTGGTAAAATTGCCCACACTTGTATGTAATAGAGTAATATAAGACCACAATAGACAAACATTAAAATCCACAAATCACCTTGCAGAATTCCTTCCACGTTGCGTCGGCTGCAGTTACGAATCGAAGCCTAGTGTTATGGATTACATCCCGACGGGCAATCAGCTTCCCAAACACCTCATGCCTCTCGCGGAGGAAGTTAAGGACATATTTACCCCAGCCGAAATCAATCTTGCCTCCGTGACATTTTTGCACCTCTTCCAACGCATCAGTTATTGCGAACTTGTTCTCACGATCAGGGTGAAATCGTCCTTTCTTGGCATGATACAACAATCTACTGACAAAAGTTTTTTCCATATCTTTGGTACACTTGGTACAATAAAACATGTACCGTTGATAGTAGAATCCATCCGGCCACATCATTAAATAGAGTTGGGAAATACAAGATGTTTGGGCATAAAAGCTGAAGTTGTTTGAGCAAAAAAGGAACTTTCTGATAGTTTGATGAACTGGGTTCAGCAAAAAGCTCACATTTATACTGCAAAGTTATGCATCGTGATTTGATGCGGTGGCCAATAAAATGCGAAGACTGTACATGTATTGATGACTCTTAGTAGGTCCATATACTTTGAAATGCAATATACCTATTGCATTCAATAAGGGTAGGTGGCTTAAATTAACACAAAATTCCGTCACAATCAGCAGATGTATTACACCTTAGTGGTAAATGCATATCTTGTCAATGAAATAAGGGAGCCCCGCCGCCAATTTCTTAAAACAGCATCAAATTGAAGACCCACCTCAGGTCCACAATCAATGTAAAAAGTTATGTATCTAAAGCGAAGTAGTTGGAGGATGGGCAGTTGGAGAAGTAATGAATGTAAAGACATTAAATCCGGATAGAGTGAATGGAAGGGTTGATCAGGAAAGTTAATATGCTGCTACTTTTATTAGGAAGGAGGGTAATGTCATGTCGCTCTCACCTTAAATCATTGTGGGCCATTTTTCAGTGGCAATTCCAGTAATGCAATATAGAATATAGCCATAACACAAAACTTATATGAAGAACGGTAAACATAAGCGTGTCACAATACACTAATGAATGAGTGTACTAACGCTATGGTATTCATTTTAGAGGATGCACAGTACAAACGGAAATCGGTAAACAAACTTACAACTGGCCGGGTTAGGAGAACTTACATTGTCAGATTTGCGCATGGGACAATCAACAGTGCGTCAACGAAAGGGTAGATGCCTACTGACATTAACATACGAAAAATACACACTACGTCGATTTAAGCAAGGTTAGACAAAAAAGACAATACAAGTAGTCATCAACCACACAAATATCACGACATATAAATAATTTCTTAATGTAGTACGACGCATCTCCTCTGCATGTAGAAGTTCATTTAAACTTTTAATCTGACTTTCATATTCGGAAATCATGTTCAACAGTCCAGGAATAATCTCCTTAGACCTGCGGCACATTGGGGGGTCAACCCATTGGAATGTACCGCAGTATTGTCCCTGCCAGATAAGAACAATATGTCACGTCGTGTATTTTCCAATTCATCATAAGAAGAAATACGATTGTAGCGAGAGTAAGTGTGTATGGTCTAAAGCGTAGACGAATTATCCACGTAACAAGTTTTGCCACAGTTTAAATACTGAATTTATTGATTAACAAACCTCATTGCCCGGGCACCCGCGAAACCTTCTATCCGGATTATGGGAGGTCCATGAAGTGCGTACGAGCGCATCCTTACCACAATAGCAAAAACGAAGAAGTTGGTCATTTGTGGCAGAGGAACGGTGCCTACTACCGGTTCTAGCATCGGATTCGTTACTACTGTAATCGTGTTTTGAAGCAGGGGTCTCCATGTATGTTGTCCTATAAAAGCAAAATGTAAGGATCAGAAGGGATGGTAGAAGGAACTGAATATTACTATAACATTAACGTAATAGTAACACATATTATTCACAGATTTGGCGAGATGACATTCACGGCAATAATCAAATTCGTTAACTACTTACAGTCACTTCAACTACAAGCAATAGAGAAATTGAACTAGATGTATGACGTTACACCTTAACCAGTTGTAATACGGGAAAAAATAAGACGATGTAGGCAATTAAAATGTAGAATTTTCAATGCAACGACAGCTCGAAAGTAAGGTATGCGAAATTGTAGCAGTAAATTTTAACAAATATAAAGGGGAAAACTTATTCCGAATGAGAACAGAAGACGGAAAGAAGCATAAAGAACTTGAAGACGGGGGTACAAGCTGCTTTGACAGAAATTGTTAACCTCAAACTATTGTGTGCGGAAGCGTTTAGGAACGTACCAGATTAGCCTCCTGCACAATAGGATCGGTCACTTGAGAAACCCTAGAACAACAAAATACGAAATCATCGATACATTTCACGCGATACAAAAAATGCGTACCAGGACGCGGAAGATATGGGGGTGACGATGAACTTACCCAAAATATGGAGGTTGCTGTGCTCGTTCGGAGGATTTCGGCCGGAATAGCGTGTTTTGCCAAAAAACGTCTACAAGTCGGACGCAAGGGAAAAGGGGGAGAGAGAAATGAAGAATGGATTACATGAACAAGTAATTTCTGTCTGTTGATGGGGACAAAAAAGTAAATTTATTACGAAGTATGTGTGTGAAATCACTACTAGTAAACACTTTTAGTAGGATATCTTCGCAATATTGTCATGTGTAGTAAACGCACCATTTCATTATCCAGTAATAGACAATTCCAGTACAAATCCCAAATCAATCTCGCGGCCAGATTGCGAATCCATTTGGGTAAACACGCCCTTGAAGTATTGATTTCCACAATCATGTGATTAGAATCTATGATATAGCCGGCGTCAACGAAGCATCCCATCAGTTTCCTCAGCTGTCTTTTGTCAAAAACAAGGAAACTTCCACCATTTTTCTTTGTCTGTCATGCAATAATCTGAAGTATGTAAGGTCTTTTCATGTGATAATTGGGTGGTCCTTGGCTCTTTCTTCTTTTGGGCTTACACACTATGAATCTATGTGGAATTCAGGCAGGATCCTAGGTATTTCTAGGAAACATAACCATTACATCATCTTTGAATATAGAACCACATAAACAATCATTTTTGTGTAGTTCAAAGATTCTGTGCAGCGTCATTCCACCTTTTGCATCTGCTAAGAAGGGGCCATGTCTGAAAATGGTGTTGAACTTTCCTCTCTTCACATAAAAAAGCTGGGAATAAAGAAGGAATTGCATTATTAAAAATGACAGTAGAGTCGTTGAGAGAAGCAAATAACTGCCATTAACAGAAAAAATCTTAAATCCAAAGAATCATTTTTTTTCCCCTTAACGTACGGAATTTTGAAGTCAAACAAAGATGTTGTGTGAAGTCGGTGCTGTCTTTCCTCTACATCCCATTACTCCTTTTCTTGCACCCACAGAGACCATAGGAAAGATGGTCCTGTAAGAAAGCAGCGGAATATATCTATATATTCCCAGGCATAGATTTGAATGTACTACAGAGATTAAAACCCTTTACAATTTTAGACATACCCTTTTCAAGATTCTCAAACAGAAAGTTCAAGAATCTTGTCCTGGGGTAAGCTGTCTAATATACCCTAGATTTTGCTAAAGGCACCATACAATGATCAGCAGAAGTTGGAATTTCATGGGCTTTTGTCAGTTTGAGAATATTGTTACTCGAAATGGTTTCTTTTTTGTATTTTAGGCCCTTCCACACTTTGCTGATTATATCTGTTTGCTTTCCTTTGGTTTTTTATGTCAAAATATCAGTAACTGAAGATGAACTTGAGGGAGCAATGTCCAGTTTCCCTGCAATTTGCTGCTGTCAACGAGCTAACCATCAATGATTTGATAGATAGAATCGTGAGTATATTCACCCATGTTAAATACTCGCATTTTTTTGTTGCAAGAACTATAGTTTCACCTTCAGCTCTATGAAATTGTTGACTTAAATGTGTATTTGTGTGCGTCCTTGCGTCTATCTAATGGTTGTATGTAAAGAGCAGATGTACATTTGTGTTTTAATATCCCCCTCAGACTGTTTGATGATTACTGCAGTTGATTCTTGGCAAAAATTCTTAACCAAGAAACGATCGGTCGGATCTGGAATTTTCAAGGTTCTGTTGCCATTGAGAATCCTTTAACTTAATCTATATGTTGTACGAAGCTGAACGTCTTGGTTCCCACTATAGTCAAATTCCTGAACAATGGCTAAAAGCAGTAGCCTTCTTAGTTGGACACATATATGACCGCCAATCTCACCATTGAAAATGTTGTCCTTAAAATAATCTATGAACATTGATCGATGTTGATAAATCATCTTTTATCCTTGCACAACCATGTTTCATGAAATGTTTGTTTCTTAGTTTCTAAATTTAGATCGAATATATAGCACGTACTAAGATTTTTTCATTGAGTGTTTTATCTTCTTGAATCTATATAAAAATATTAACACGGGATGGTCGCTGTCATCATATCTCTGTGTCTCTCTCTGTTGAATTTTAGTTTGAGTTGGTTGAAAAGTTTGACCATAGAAAATGTACCTGCTTGTATCTTGAACTTGGTCCAGAAAAACAATAGTAGCAGTTGAATATCCGTAGTTTCACTAATCTGCATGACCTTTTCTTTTGTCTGATTCCTTACAGGAGGAGCAAGTGAAGTCTGGAAATAGAATGGTGGAAGAAGAAATGAGATCAACAAATACAAGAGTACAAGAACTGCAGCAGACAAAGACCAGAACTGATGAGGAACTGAGGTTAACGGAGGCAAGAATAGATGAACTAAATCTGATAAAGAAGAGGGTGGAAGAGAAATGGAAAATGACAAAGACAAGGCATTTCGCAAGACTCAAGAGGTGAATGTGGTGAAAAATACTTCTTCAAATCAACCTTTTTTTCATTAACAACTTTTTATTCTCATGTACAGAATTTTTGAAGCTGGGAACTGTACTTCAGCTCAGAGAAACTTGAGGCTAGAGTTCAGGCACAAAATTTCTCAACCAATCTTGACAGGTGAGGAAATAAAAGGAGATGGGAACACTTTTATTGAAGTGGCCCTCATTGATGCCAAGGGAAATGTCGTGGATACTGATCCAGAAGCCTCGGTGGACGTGGAAATTGTTGTTCTTAATGGAAAAGCTGATTCTTGGAGAGCGGATGATTCAACAGTTGGAGAATTCAAGGATAAGATTGTCCAAGAAATGGAAGGAAAGAAGCCTTTTCTGGCAGGAAATGTGTGCCTAAAGCTACAAAGAGGTGTTGCTGTCCTAAACAATGTTAAGTTCAGAAATCATACGATCAAAATGAAGCCACCATTATTCAGATTAGGAGCCAGAGTTGTTGATAAGATCTTTGATGGGGTTCATGTAAAAGAAGCAGAGACAGAATCTTTTACTGTCGAGGGTTACCGCAAGAAATGTAAGCCCTCTCTCTGTTTGATCCATCATTTCCTTATTAAATCGATATTTATATATATATATATATATATATATATAACAACTGGAATTTTCATCAATACGCACACCAACAGACACATGTATGTATATATATGATTATGTGATTATCTCAAATTCTTGGTAAACTAATGGCAGCTGGGATTTCGTTGTGATTGCTGAAGTAGAGGTTATATAATTTTTATCAATCTCCATTCCATGTATTTTTAGTTTTCAACTTCATTTGTGCATCAGAGGACAAGTGACCTTAAACTTTTTTTGCTAAAAAAGTTTTCTGGATATTCCATAAACCTTTTGCGATTATGATAAAGATATGAGCTGATGATAGAAAAGTGTCCTGCACCTGTCTGGCACGTATGAAAGCATAAAGATGTAGAGCTACTAAAGGGATAAACGAAAAACTTGTGAACTCTTGGTTTTTGATCTTCAGATTACAGGAAGCACAAGACTCCATCTCTGTCCGATGAAGTATCCCGACTGATTAATATAGGCAGAGGTGGTGAGATTGAGAAACGTCTCCAAGAAAAGAACATATACACCGTGGAGGATTTCCTAATTCAACTCCTGATAAATCCTGAAGGGCTCAAACGTGTAATGTTTTTTACTCTTCATTATATAATGTTTTGAGGAACTGTATAAAGTCTGAAAGCAACTATTTGTTGGTTAACTACAGATTGTTAACGTAAGGGGAAAGAAGTGGGATACCACAGTGAAAAATGCTCGAGCATGCCAAAATAGCAAGAGGATGTATTGTTACATCAATCATCAGCTGAACATCGGCGTTGTTTTCAGTGTTCTTGGAGAGGTTTCAGGACTGTACTTGAAAACCCAGTATGTTCCTACTACTTTGTTGTCTGACAACCACAAGGCATGCTTCAGTTACACTTCTTCTCTTTTGTTCTTTCCGTTGCTTTCACCTACTTAAGAAATTGTTCAAAACAAATCAAAATTGAATCTTTTCTATGACAGCTTGATGCTGAAGAGTTGTTAGCATCTGCTTATAAACACTGGCGAGATGTAATGTCCTTTGACGATGAAAACTCTCTTCTGCAATACTTCACTGGTTTAAGTACATTTATGGACCCTCTGAATTCACTCAAGCCTCATCGTCATCATGGTGGTTGTGAAATGATCAGAGGGTCCAGCAGTAGATCGAACTTCTTGTTCCAGAGCATAACCTCAGCAACGAACTCGACTAGAAAAACTGGTGCAGAAGATTTCTGCTCCTTCAGTACTGATGATGTGGAGACTATTTTTGATGCTCCCGTGCAACTTAGTCCTCAGTTGCCTTTCTATCCAGAAACCATGTTATCAGATTTGGATGAATTCTTCCACCAAAACGACGATTCCAACTGGCAGGTTAACAGCCCCGTAAATGAGCCAAACCGTGCTGAACAAGTTGCTGAAACTGCTGTTGCATTTGATGATACTCACATCAGAAATCCACCGAACAGGTGGAGAAAATTGTTCTGTGTATCAAGATGGTTCTCAATCAGAAAAAGCATATCTATGGCAGGTATCCATAACCGTAAGAAGCAGAAACTTTATTAACCACAGGACAACCCATGTGCGTTGGAAGTCCAACATCATTGATTTGGTGATATACTGATTACAGGAACCGACAAAGTTGCTTGACAGAACTCGACATTTATGTGCGTTTCTCTTCTTTATGTATATTTTGGACTTCCTCTGGTTCATTTTCAATTGTTGTATAAGACTGCTGATTCTTCAGTTTGATAAATCTCATATAATATTTTATGCAAATGTCTGTTTATGTTATGAACTAATATGTGAACTATACCAAGACTCTACAGGACAACCGAGATAGTCTGCATTCGGTTCTTACGAGTTCTACATATTTAGTCTATGCTGTTGCAGATTTCCTTTCTTTCTTTTACAGCTACACACTGGAAGTTTAGAATTATCTTACACATTAAAGTTCATGTATTCTGCTTACCATTTTTTCATATGGAATCTGGGCATTAATGCTGGAAGCTATTCTTCTAAATATACATTCTATGGATGGACGGAATGATACACCTAGCAATTGTCGTTACTGTGTTGGGATAAGATATTCTTGTTCTTCATCAAGTGGAAGTTTATCAATAGCTCGTATGCTAGTTGAACACATATGCTTCCTTTAAAAATAGTTGAATTTGAATCTCTTGATTGTTTCTGTCTCTTTTAGTCATCAAACAGTGTGCATGACCTTCGACCAATCCTTGAAGCATTAATTCCCTCAATCATGTGCTCAGAATTTATCATATAGCCAGCATCGATGAAGCATCCCATGCCATCATTTTTCTTTACCTGTTCTCCAGTAATCACCTGTTGTCTTTTCATTTGATGATGGGGTGGCCATGGCCCTTTCTTTTGTGGGCTAACACCCTATGAATCTATGTGAAATTCAGGCAGGATCCTAGGTATTTCTAGGAAACATAACCATTAGATCATCATCGAGTATAGAGCCTCATGAACAATTTATTTTTATGTAGTTCAAAGATTACAGTGTTATTTCCACCTTATTATCCGGTTAGAAGGGCCCACGTCCGAAAATGTTGTTGCACTTTCCTCTGTTCACAGAAAGCTGGGAATAACGAAAGAATTGCAGTATTAAAAATGAACAGTTGAGTCGTTGACAGAAGCAAAAAACTGCTATTAACAAATATTTTTTTAATTGTTTCTTGTTTGACATAAGGAACACAGACAAGTTAAAGTCCAACAAAGATGTTGTGAAGTCAATGCTGTCTTTCCTCGACATCCCTTTTTCAGACTCTCTTCTTGCACCCACATAGACCATAGGAAAGATGGTCTGCAAAAAAGTAGCGGAATATATCTGTGTATTCCTAGGCATAGATTTGAATGCACTACTCAGAAATGAACACCCTTCACAATTTTTGCTACACCCTTTTCAAGATTCTTGACAGAAAGTTCAAGAATCTTGTCCTGAGGTGAGCTGGCTGATATACCTTACTAAGGTCCTATACAATGATTAGCAAAAGTTGGAATCTGCTGGGCTTTTGTCAGATTGAGATCAGATTCATGAACACCAGCAAAGAGCCGTAGCCTTCTTAGTTGGAAACTATACGACAACAAACTCACCATTGAAAATGTTGTCCTTAATGTAATTCAGGAACATAGAAGTCTTTGCTTTATCCATGCACAGCCGTGTTTCATGATGTGTTTTTTGCTGTATTGCAGCTCTTATTAGCATCTAGTGTTTCCTTTTTCTACATCTACGTTGAACTTATAACTACTACTATTTCTGTGATTGAGTTAGTTTTTTCTTCTTCGATCTATGTAGAAATATCAACATAGTATAATCCACGTCTTTGTATTTCTGTCTCTCCGTGAAATTTTCCTTTGGGTGATTGCTTACAGGTGGAACAAGTGAAGTCGGGAAATAGGATGGTGTAAGAAGTAAGATCGACAAATACAAGAATAGAAGAACTGAAGCTGACAGAGACTAGAATAAATGAGGAACTGACGTTAATGGAGGCCAGAATAGACGGACCGAATCTGACAACAAAGAGAGTAGAAGAGAAATGGAAATTGACAAAGACAAGGCATTTTGCAAGAGTGGCTCATATACCAGAAAAATGACAGATGCTGGAGCGGATTGTCCTTGTGTCCTTTATTCTTATGATCATTAGCGTTAATTTCTCAACAAAGACTAAAGAGGTAAATGTGACTAAAAAAATGCTTGATGTATTCTTCTGTAAAGGATTTTTGAAGATGGAAATTGTAGTTCAGCTCGCAGAAAGCTTGAGGCTTTAGTTCAGGCACAAAATCTCTATACTGATCCTGACGGGAACGCTTGTATTGAAGTGGCCCTAGTTGATGCCAGAGAAAGCGTCGTGGATACCAGGCCAGAAGCCTCAGCTGATGTGGAAAAAGTTGTTCTTAATGGAAAAGCTGATTCTTCTGGAGCCTTTTTCTGGCAGGAAGTGTATGCCTAAAGCTTCAAAGAGGTGTAGCTGTCCTAGACAACGTCAAGTTCAGACATCATAAGATCAAAATGATGATGAGAGTTCTCTTCTGCAATACTTCACTGGTTTAAATACATTTATGGACCTTCTGAATCCACTCAAGCCTCATTATCCTCGTGGGGCTATGAAATGATCAGAGGATCCAGCAGCAGATTGAACTTCTTGTTCCAGAGCACAACCTCAGCAACGAACTCAACTAGAAAAACTGGCGAAGAAGATTTCTGCTCCTTCAGTACTGCATGATGTGGAGACTATTTATGGTACTCCGCTCCCTCACTCGACTCTCAATCAAGAAACCATGTTCTCAGATTTTGATGAATTCCTCCACCAAAACGATAATTTCAACCGGCCGGTTAACGGCCCTGTAAACAAGCCAAATGCTGACAAACAGACGGCTGCAGCTGCCGATGCATTTGCTGAATCTAAGCCACCAAAAATATGGAGAAAACTGTTGCGTGTATGAAGATGGCTCTCAGTCAGAAAAGGGGTGTTTGTCGAACGTAATCATAACCGAAAAAAGCAGAAAGTTCGTCGACGAGCCATCACATAGAGAACTGCAGAATGAAGAAACACTGGGAGCAGATACTACACCCTGGAACTGATCTTGTGTTTTCTCACTTGTCTATGTATAATTTGCACTTGTTCTGCTTTCATTTTTTGTTATCATACATTGAAATTCCATTTACACTTTCTCAATATCAAGATGATGGAAATCAGAAGAACGTTGATGAAAATTGCTAGCATCACATATGGTTATGGTATATGATCTGCCCCTAGCAATCAAACGTTTGCTCTCGGCTAGGGATGTGCACAATTTGATTTACTGATCGAACCGAATCAAAATCGAAATTGTTAAGAAAAGAGACTCCGAAGCTTGTAAGCTGCACAACTCTCTCATTTGCTATCGATGTGCGACGGGAGTCAGTACCGTCCAGCATCTTCAACCCCTCAAACAAAGACTAGTCTAAACATAGCGTATGGTATTATCCCCACAGATGACATAATTACGGTACGCGGGCGCATACCATATCAGTATATTTCAAAGTTATATAAGCTTTCAATGTTTCAAATCGTAAAAATTTTTACATATAATTACACCAAATCTTATATGCGTGAGTATAATATTATTTACAGAAAATACTAAAAATATGGTCATTTTATGTAAAAATAAATATGTTTGAACGTATTTTAGTCAATATTTATTTTTCCAATAAAATTAAATTAATCTAATTTTCTCCCACTTAATAAATCGTATAGATAAATTAATCATTTTAACTTTTGACGCGTCGATTTTTTATTTTTTAATTAATTTCAAAGGAGGGTGGGGTCAGCGGCCAAAAAGTCCACGGTCACGTGCATGTTGTCAGTCAAAGTCGTTGATTAATTGCTAAAGTACGTCTTTTGTTGTACAAGTAATCATCTGTCAGGAGCTGCTTCCGCCTCCCGAGTAATAGCACTCATGATTGAAATTCTCTAAATTATAACACTATGATTGTCATTTTCTTACTCTATTTTTATATACTTATCATTTATAACTAATTTATTACACTACTACAAAATATCGAGTGACAATTTTACAATTATCGATAAATATATGAATTAAATGATGATAACTTTCATTCTATATAATTATTAGTGCGTAAAATTGTCATTATAGATAATTAGTGGCATATCTATAGAGACAGCACAATATCGATGATAATAATTATTTAGTATTATTAGTTCGTCATTGTACATATGTCACTAATTGTTTTTAATGACAACTTTTTATCACTAGTTCTTATTAATAAAAACTTTTACGGAATAATAAAAATCCTTAAAAAATTAACTGCAATAATTATTATTATAATTATTCTTAATTAGTTAAAATATTTAATTATTATAATTATTTAAAATCTTCTTAGTTAACTAAAATATATTTCAATTGATATAATTAAAATTAATTAAAAAAAAGAAAAAATGGAACGGCTTTCGCCCCTTTTCCACCGGATGAGTTTCCGACGGTCAATAGTACCATTCGAATCCTCTCTTCAAGACGGACATTTTTATACATTCAATTTGAGTTTTCGTCAATTGGAGAGTCTGGGCTCAAGCCACGGTCATCGAACATGTTTTCCATCAATTTTTTGTCGTTCGGTCGAATCTCAGTCTCGAACCACCACCATCAAACTCGTCTTTTCAAAATGATTCTAACAAGACCGACCTCACTCATTTTGGTAAAGTATTTACGGAGATATGACGATTTTAAGAATTCGGCCCTCCGCGACAGAGATGGTGGTGGGGTGGGGGGACAGCGGGACTCTGGGGTGGGGTAGTTAGTTTTTTTTTTAAATATATAATAATAATATATCTTTTTAATGTTAAATTATTTATATATAATATAAGTTAAATAATTTATTGATCTAGATCTTTTACTTTCTTAAAATCTAACAGTTGAGATTAATTGATTAAATTAAACGATCGATATTTGATTAAAGAAGATCCAACGGTCATTAAAATAAGAAATAATTTTAAGCAAGTAAGGATATAACTGTTATTTTATAAAAAAATAAATTTAACATCGTTAGTTGGATTTGACGAAAATGAACAATTGAGCTGAATTTTACGAAACAAATGAGCGTTTTAACCTATTTTTAAAATAAAAATGAGTTTTTAGCTAATTTTTTAAAACACAGTACCATCTGCACCCTGTGTATGTGCCTAAATTCTACATTTAAAATTATAAAATAATTATTAAAATCTATTATGCATCATTTATAGTGGGAAGAGGGAAAGGGTGGGGGGAAGGGAGTTAGAGAGAAACTAATTTGAAAATTTTTTTTTTATACACTAAAACTTATATAAATTAATAACTTTGGGACCATAAAATTTTATTAATTTAGAAAGATATTAATTTATTGATAAATTAATATTTTATTAATTAAAAAAGATACTTTTTAAATTCAGCAAATTTAGTATATATGTATTGAAAATAAATGAATTCATATATGTTTCATTGATTATATTCATGCATCAATCAATTCTTTGTAAATACATTTATGTATAATATCACTTCATTGTATACAATTAACTGTTATATTCATAGACGCATGTATCAATTTATTGAAATTACTTAAATATACACGTTTACATTAATTCATTGCACTTAAATAACTATTAAAGCCAATTAAATATATTCATGCATGATGAATGAAACATATACTATATAAATCTCAATTTGAAAATAAAATAATTCATAACACCCAATCATATTTTCTCATCTAAAAGACACCGCAACATCATCCATGAATGATCAAATGCGTAAAGCATTACAGATTTCATATTTTAGCAAATTACTATAATATTTATAATTGTAATATTCATGAATTATTAATTAAGAGTTTTAATGGGACCTAGTATTTATAAAAGATTTTTCAAAAAATTATTATCTTATTATCTTATCGAATTTGATGATTTTTTACAAAGACCCAAGTCAGGACCGAAAATTTTATTATTTTAGAAAGTTTATTAATTTATAGAGGTTTTACTGTATAAGGGTAGTTTTGTCAATTTATTAAAAAATATAGTAATAGGTAAAAAAAAATATTACTATGTTTTAATTCAAAAAATAGTTTCCTAAAATATCCAAAAAAATAGAAATAATTTGTATAAATAAGTTATAGATCAGGGAACGTAAATATAATTAGGATTATTTCCATTTCGCCATCCGAACTATGATCATTTTTACACTTTGGCATATAAATCTTTTTTCGTGTCAACTTACCATCACAACTTTACGAAATTTTGCATTTTATCATTTACAACTATTTTCCACCAAGTTTTTTGTCAAAAAAATGTCACATACAGCGCACGTGTGATATTTGAGGGCTATGCTATATTTTTCACATATGTACAGAATGTGATGTGTTTCCGATAAAAAATTCAACAAAAACATGATTATATATGATAAAACGCAAATTTTTCGCAAAAATAAAATGACAAATTAACACAAAAAATAATCTAAATACCAAAAAATAAAAATAGACATCATTCCAATGACAAAATATAAATTTACCCATATAATCATGGCTAGTCTTTAATCGTAGTGTCAATAGTTGATCAGATCAACGCGGCGGGACATCAATTTTTGGAGGCCAAAAATCGCGGGGACACGCCCACAAAAACATGTCATTGACTCTTAATGTGTTTAAGTCTTTAAGTTATGTTAAATTTTTTTACTTAATTTAATTTGCACTTAAATAATTAAAAATAGTCTACAAATGAAGTGTGAGGTGGCAGTTTTTGTTTGAAATTGTCAACATTTTAATGCTGGGATCGATTTTTCAAATACCAATTTGATTAATTAACTTATAAGAGAAATTATATAGAATAAAGTCATTAATTTGTGATTAAAAAGGGGTATCTCTATCTCTAGTTTATGCCTAAGATTTGAGTCTTCTTGTTTATTTTTTTGGTATTTTAATCATTGATTGTTGTTTATTGATTTTGATTTTTTTTACCGATTAACGAGGCTTTCAAGTTATTAAATCACATAAGTTATCAGGTATACTGATGTGGTTTTGTAATTCAATTTGTGTTCCGTTGCATAAGGTATTATCCGCTCTGACTTCGTATAAGCCTCATGGATTTGTCTTGAAAGGCGTCTCGTTAGGGAGAGGAGATAAATTATTTTAATAATGCAAGAAAAATAAAAGAATTATCAAAATGAAATGGTTTATAAAATTTTACAAATCTAGGTAGACCTGTCGTTTGTGACAATGGTTCTTGTCTTAAAAAAAATGGCCAAGCACCTGTAAAAATGCTTTTGGTCTGACTTGCTGAGAACCGCGAGGAGAGAAATTTGTTCTTTTGAGAATCGATGTCCTCTTGAGCAACCATGCGGATGATTTTGCATGCATGGAAGATTTATTGAATTTTATGGTATTAATATTCTGCTTCGTGCTCATTGTTCTTGTGTGAATATATTTACTTGAAGTAATAAAATTCAGTAAATTTTGCACGAATACAAAATCATCTGCCTGGTTGTCTGCCGAGGAGGACATCGATTCTGAAGAGACTTGCTCAGCAAACACCTGCTAATCTTGAAAATACACGTCAAAAAAATAATATGCAAACATGTGGGAAGACTAAATTATTTTTTAAATAAATATGTTACAAAATTGGATATATATTTAGACAAAATTAAATAAATTTTCTTTTCCATTCAAAATATTTTGACAAAAATGTTAATTTTTCCTATGCAAAATTATGTACAAGGGACTAATTTGCAATGAAAATTTAAAAATGAGAAACCAAATATAATTTATGTAAAAAATGTAAAACTTTTAGAAAGATAATTCAGAAAATCCACATTATTTGATGCAAGAAATAATGCTGAAATTCATAGAAAGGGTTTGAATTGAACTCAATTATAAAAATGGGGATGATTTTGCAAATAGGATAAGAAGTCATTTGTAAATTCACACATTCAAACCCAACATTCATTCCTTCTTTCTTCCCTTTTTTTATAATATCATGCTATCCATTATGCCATTCGATATATTTTCAAATTTAAAAATTAATTTTATACATTAATAATTCAAATCAATTAATTGTTCAAATAAAAAAATAAAATACTAATCTACTATTAAAATAAACATACATTCAAATTTGTGTGACTTATAAAATCACATGCTCAAACCTAACATTTCAAAGCAAAAAGACTTGAAAATCACTAGAAAAAAGTCGCTCAAGGGAGAGAGAGAACAAAAGAATTAGAAATAATTATATTATTTTTCTAACTTATATTTTATTTATACAAATTATTTTTACTTTTGAATAATTACTCATACATTTATCAAAAATATCAATATTATTTGTACAAATTATTTTTTTTTTTGAAAAATTATTCATACATCGCCCAAAAATATCAATATCATTACATAAACTACTCATATATTTCGACTGTCAGTGATAATTCTTATAATTATGTGAAAAACAAAAATAATTTATACAGTGAAACTATAGGTAATGGCCTATATATACCAAAGGATTAGTACAAAGATTCAAAAAGTTCAAAAAATTCAAGACCGCTAAATCCAGATGAACCTTGTACTAAATCTTGACTATATTTGTCAAGAATCTCGACATGGCAACTCCGTAACTGCCCTTAACCTTTAACCAATTTTCAGGGTATAATTGGACAATATGTTCTACTCAACAATGTCAGTGTTGGGGTGTGTATCAGTGTCTAACTACGCATCCTTTTTTCCACCAACACGCTTTTTCCTGGACCCACTATCCTCAGATATCTCTATATATACCAATGATGACTCTCCCTAGACAAATGTGAGCATTTGTAGGTTGAATATTCTTCAAAAGATTTGTGGGCTGGGCGGGGGAAAATGGAGGTTAATATGCAGATGGAGGGTGTCAATAATGGTGGATCAGAACAAGCCAGCAGTTCAGATGATGGGCAGCTTGTTGTAGCTTTAAGGGAGTAAGTCAATGTTGGAACTGGGAGTAGATGGATAAAAGTTCTCTTTTTGGGGAGTCTTTTATGATTTGTTGAAATGTGATTTTCTTAGCTGAATTTGGATTGTGAAGTTCAGAACTGAAATGGGTTGTGCTTATTTGCTCATTTATTGCTTCTTGATCTTGATTTTTACTTTTGGTGATCAATTTTTGCTCTTTGTTGTCTTGGTTTAAATTTGAGGTGTGTTTTTGTTGTTTAGCTTGATTTGGAATGTTTAGTTGAGAACTGAAACGGGTTGTGCTCATTTACTCTGAATTGTAGCTGGAATCACTTTAAACTTTTTTTTCCCTTTTGTTGATTCTTAATCTTGATATGGCTCTGAATTTCCTTTTCCCATTTTTGAAGGATGATGAGAAAGGAAATTGAGGTGACGGTGATCCGGACTGTTAAGCGAGTGATTGTGCCGCTTGTGGAGGATTTGATTCGTAAAGTTGTGAGTGCCTTTTTAAGGATTTGATTCTTCGTGTACGGATGTATGAAGCTTCATTCATATGAATATATATGCATAGATGTTGATAGGTTAGCATGTGACTACGTATATGTCAATATGCGAGGAAGCATGCAAATATGCCAATAATTAAGCTCCGCATGAGTATAATGAAAATTGTGACTGTTGAACTTGAAGATTAGCTTTCTTGAAATCCTAAATTGTTGTGGAGATCTTCTATAGATACGTGTTCTTATATTTCTGTCTCTAGATGTTGGGTTGACCACTGAGTCCCGAAATTCTTGTGGGCTATTGGTTTATATATCCTCAGTACATTCTTTTTTTAGGTAAAAGAGGAAATTCAATCAGCTCAAGAGAAGTTTTTGATTGGTGGAAAGCGGTGAGAATTTTGTATATGGTTCTTCATTTTCCTTCCTATTACAATGAGAAAGTGTCTGACATAAGTACAAAGGAGTAACAAAATGTGAAACTCTATAAATAGATACAAACGTATCTACAATGCACATGTGCGGTTGTCAGAATTCTGCTAATGCATTCTTCTATGCCTTATTCAGGAGCCATGCAAATGAGATGGCCATGTCAAAGGAAAGAAGTTTACATCTTACGTTCTTAGATGAAGTGTCTGGTCCAGTTCTTACCGGCAAGGCAATTGAAGGAAAAGGAGGTACCCCAATGAGAGTGGGTCTTGTTGACAAGATAACCGGGCAGGTCGTTGACTGTGGGCCTGAATCTTCTGCCAAGGTGGAGATAGTAGTTCTTGAGGCTGGTGACAATGATAATGAACAGAACTTGAGTCTTGAAAATTTTAACGATAGGATTATTAGGGAAAGTGATAAGAAGAAGCCTCACTTTCCAAAAAGTAACTATATATATCTTAAGGAAGGTGTCGGCATTTTATGTAATGTCAAGCTGGGACATGATTCAAGATGGATGAAGAGCTGCAAGTGCCGGCTGGGGGCAAGAATTGTGGAGAATTTTGGTGCTATTAAAGTTCAAGCAGCATGGACAGAGTCATTTATGGTCTCAGATAGCCGCAGCAAGTGTAAGTAGTTCTTCGATGCATTTTCTTCCTTACTCTCCATCTTTCAAGCGAAGCATATCTGTGGTTGGTACATGAAATAGCGATGCAGCATCAACTATGCTTTAGAGCTATTATGTGGTTAATGTAATACTTCATGCAAAAAGATTTAAATCTTTAGTTATTTGCATTTGGTGAGGATCTCTGCCTGTTATAGTAGTAATATGCTCAGAGAACCTTGAAGTATTAGGTCTTAATCTTCTCCTGTCATGGTCTGTACTACCGTAGTGCTTCTGGTTTTGATAGATAGTCCCGTCCGGAGATGAATAATATCCGATGAAGAAGGTAGATCATCAAAAACTCAAGGTTGTTTGATTAACATTTCAGGTACTCAGAGTGTAACGAAACTACCATGTAACTGTTGTTTTCTGTTTGCAGTGTATGAGAAACACTACCCTCCATCGCTTTTGGATCCTGTTTGGAGATTGGATAACATCGGGAAAGATGGCGCCCGATGTCGGCGGTTGAACAAGAACAAGGTTTTGACTGTCCAAGATTTTCTGTTTTTGCACTCTATCCATCCCGAGAGGCTCCAAAATGTAATAAGCATTGCCTTATCCTCCTCTAGTTATACATTTTCAGGATTGTTGCGATCAACTTTAGCTTCCTTCATTCCATATGATGAGCAAAACCACGCTTTATTTGCTTATGTTTGTTTCTCATTGAACATTAAACTTCTCAAACTTGCTTGTAACTTTCAGTTTGTTTTGTAGAAGCAAGCAGTCAACTTGGTTATTTGGTGCAAAATGAAATTTATCCCATAACATGGCTCTATGTGGCTCATGTTTTACTAATTTGACATGATTAAATCTGTACATTTGAACATTTGAGCAGTATATATATTCTTAATCAGTTTGAGAAGTAGGATTTTATGCCTACTCCACGAAAGGCCACCTCTCGTGATCTAAAGTAATGGACATGGATAAAGTTGATTGAAGCTTACTGATGTTTAGTTATATTCCCTGTCCATTTTATGAGCTTCAATAAATTCTTGTGTTCAAATTGCAGTTAGAGGGTGACTCGTTAGTATTTCTACCATAAAATGAAATTTACGGGACTCGAAGTTTGGACTGTTTAACTAAATTAGCTTCATCTCAATCCTTCTTTTTAATACCTCAATAGTATGAAATGCAAATTCTTGTAAGATGTCTACAGATAGTCGGTGTTGGTGCTGAGATCTTGAAGGCGACACTGGATCATGCTCGGACCTGCAATATTGATGACAAAAGGATATACTTATACTATCCTTCCTCGGAACTGAAAATGGGCGTGGCTTTTGACGTTGTTGGAGGACTAAAGGGGGTGGTAATCCATGACTCGCACTATATTCCAAATAATCTTCTATCTGAAAATGAAAAGGTTTGTTTTTCAAGAATGAATTATGTTCCTCTTCTTAGGATGAATCCCCTAACTTCTCGTGTTCTTCTTTTAACCAAGCAATAATTGTCTTCTGATAGGATTGTGCACACAACCTACTACTGTCCGCATTTGAAAATCGGCAGGATATAACTTACTTTAACGATGAAACAGCCCTTCTGCACCAATTTCCACATAGATCAAGTTACATCGGTGCAGCCTCACACTCCTCCATCGAGGATGGTCTCCATGACCAGCATCTCACCATCTCTAAAAGCACTAACGGGTATGATCCCACCGAGCCAGGTACCTCATCTCAGAGCATTAGTCCATCTGTCAGACCATATGGTAATCCAAACACTAACCATCATTTTGGCTCTCTTGGATCAACAACCATGGGACAACTACATGACCCCTATTTGGGTGTCCCCAACCAGAGCCCAACTTCCTCGTTTTGTGATCTTAATTGTCTTTTAGAAAATTTTGGAGACAATGAGAATCTAATGTCTCTAATTTTTCCTGAGAGGAACAACTCCTCCGAGTCCCTCAGGGCTGAATCACATTCTCGTCAACAAAGTAATGCTGGCAGCATCCACTTAGTTATGGCTATTATGCTTTGGATGTTTCGAGCGAGAAAGAGAGTTATGGCTTTGGGAGGTGTTCATGTTCAGAAACGGCGCAGAATTTAACAGGTTCTGCATGCAGAATGGTTTAACATGGGTTCTTATTTTCTTATGTCCTTTTGCTGTTGCACCAGAAGTTACCTAAGAAGCACAGAGAACATCAAACTTGCATCATATAAGACTTAAATGTCCATCCAGTCAGTGCAGTCAAATTTATACATTCTTGTCTTTAGTTTCTTATTACAGTTGGTTCCCTAGACCTTAAATTTGCAGATCTTGGTAAAAGTTGCATTTTCTTCCTTCTAAATTTATGTAGTTACTCATATATATGTTTCTGGTATATGGAAATGATTCTGAGACAGTTGCAGTGGACTGAAAATGGAACTCTGTGTGTGTGTGTGTACATACATACATATACAAAAAATTTC
>NC_026147.1:3559906-3618850 GCF_000512975.1 Sesamum indicum
GATGTTGGGGAAATTTTAGCCCGGATCAGGTTTGGTTAAATGCAAGCCAATCACATGCGTGTAAATGACACTTGCATGTTGTTGGTGTACACATGAACAGGACCAACCACAATGCAAGTGCAATAGTACTTGCAATGTGATTGGTTGGTGGTGTGTCCAAGCTTGGTTCTGGCAAGAATTTCCATGAACAGCCTGTCTAGCACCTTTCATCTCCAACTGCTACAAATTTGAATACATTTCCTTTCATCAGGTGCAGTATATAGTCAATATCTCACAACAGGAAAGTGCAATTTGGTTTGGAAAATGCAGTGGCAGACTTATATATTCTTTTCTTTAGTTTCTTATTACAGTTGGCACTAGCATTTATACATGCATATCCCCGTGAAACTTGCACGTATTATTTCCTTCTAAATTAATGTAGTTACTGATACGTATGCTGATATACAGAAATGATTCTGAATTTCTCAATTTCTGAGACATTTGCTGTGGACTGAAAATGGAACTATCTGTGCGTGTGTGTAGATACCTATACATACAAGGAAACAACTGTTAGAATGCTGTCAATGGAAGTTGGGGAAATTCCATCCTGGATGGGGTTTGGTTAAATCCAAGCTGATCACATGGCGAGTACATTGCACCTGTCACATTGGTGTACAATTTAAGAGAACGGCCAAAATGTGATTGGTTGGGTGTGCCAACCTGGTTCCTTGGTGGATTTGAGAAGGCAGCTTGGCTAGCGCCTGCGGATCTCCAACTGCTCCAAATCTTAATACATTTAATTCCGTCAATGGAGCCTGTGGTCTGAGATCGTTATTACATTTCATGCATGCTAAGTGTACAAGGAAGGGGAAAGAATGGATCTCCGTTATGCACTCAAGAACACTACAGCATAACTTCATTACCTCTCGGCTGCTGATTGTGAAACTTGAACTTGTGAAATACGGTTAAGCGTTGCACTTGAGACTGTCTATGAGAAGCATCATGCAAACTAGTCAAACACCCTTTGTAGAGACCATCTCCCAGAAGTGATGCTTCTGAAGAGTTTCCTGTTTGTGTTTGATGACGGGCGGTTTTGTATACAATCCTACATTTCACAAGACTTCTTGCATGTGGGATGCAGTTTGAAGATGCATTTGCAGGAATTACCCGGACCAAAGAGAGACGTGAAGAGTGTGCAGGATGCAGTTTTACATGGAACGGCTGAAGCGTTCTTGAACTGAAAGACGGAAACCGGCTGCAGAAAGAGCTTCAGGGTATGTTTTATGCTATCCATCTTTGAGTCCGGAGAACAAGAAGCTGCAAACTTCTTGTCTTATTGGTAATATGACATTTAGACATAGTGAAAACCAATGTTAGTTTCTCTTTCAAAGACTTGTTTGAATGTTGAAATATGTAAGCAAGGACCTGAGTTTGCTTAGAAGCCAGTTACAGCATTCTTTCTTTGAACTCCAGCTTTATGGTATTTCGGAAACTTGTTTGTTGGGCAACCAAACATGGTATTAAGAGGAAATTAACATACTGGTCCGAACCTATGTTTAACCCGATCAAATATCTTTGCAGGATTGACCAAAAAGAGTATAAGAGGGTGTTTGGAATTAACTTATTTAAAGTTGCACTTGGATTGAATGATTTGCAATTATAATATTTATTTGGATAATTCTAAATTTAAAAAATTTCAAATATTTTGAACTATGCTTTATTGATGGATTTCAAATTATTTTCAATTCGAGTAATTTTGAAATCATTTCTCCAAATTTTTCCCTCAAATCCAAATCTATCAACACAAAAAAATTTTCGTATCAATTTTTAAATATTTCAATTTATCCTTTAGTTTAATTATTCTTTAAAGAAATAGTCATAATAATAATTTTAATATTTTCACAATTATAATTTTTTTCTCTGAATGACTTCTTTTTATCCCCTCAAACCGTGAATTTTTTTTTAACAAATTTATTTTTTTTTCTCTTTTTTTACATACCATAATTTTTTTTATATATTCATGACGATGATTTTTTTTATTTGCTCGTGGGACGAAGACTAATTATGAGTAGTGCAAATCTAATTAGCAAAAGTTTTAAATAAAAATTAAAAAAAATAGAGCATAATTGGATTTGGATGGAAATCTATAAAAATGACAAAACAATCCCTTCATATTCATGCTGGCGTAATTTTTTGGAAACAAAAGTCACTGGCCAAGAGTACATGAATGTTGAAATTGAAGGGTGTCAAGTTCTATTTTTATAAGTTTTGGTAAATTACGTTGGCACCCCCTTCTTTTTATAATATTATAAATATACCATCTCTTTTTATAAAATTATAAACACTCTCTCCAAAGTTATAATTGTAATACAACTACATTTCTTGAAACAAATCTTGCACGATTGATCCTGAAAATATTACACTGATCTAGCTGTAATTTTACAAAATGCATGATGTATTTGTATATTTTAACTTAATCTGAAGAATATTAATATAATTTAGAAATAATTACACTCCCATTTCCTGAGGTTTGATGTAATTACACGTAGACTTCTTGTAGTTTGGGAAATTACACCTAGTACTACTGAAGTTTGCTTCGGTCTAACAAACAAGTCCATCCGTTAGTTAAGATTCACCTAATTTGCTGATATCAACAAAAAATCTATATTAACTACTGATCGACTTATTACTGATTTATTGCAAATCAAATAAATCTTTTTATGACCAAATTACCCTCATACATGTTCAAGTATTAATGCATATGATGAGGTATATTTTCACCGTTAGAAGGGTAGTTTAGTTCAAAAAAATTATTTAACCATTAGTCAATCTAGGGTAAGTATTAATTTTTATTTAGTTTTTTATTAAAATCGACAAATTCAATTAATTTTAATTAACTGATGGATTTATTTATTAGGCGAAAATAAACTCCAGAAATATTAGCTATAACTGATGAATCTATGTATAATTATATGAAATTTGAGAGGGGAAAGTGTAACTATCTTGTAATTTATCCCATAATTTAAGATTGATTTGTACGAATACATTATAATTTCAGGTTGTAAACCCCCAATTTTCCCCTCCCATGCTCTAATAATTTCAGGAAAAAGTCTCACGCTGCCATCTAGTTCTGTGAATTCATCTCAATACATTTTCTGTGACCTTTGTGTGTAAAGAAATGGCCTTTTTACTCAATAAAACTGCTCTATCCGCTCTCAGGCTCCGTTCCCAGGTACGCCATTTATACTGTTATGTCTACTTATTGTTTTTTCCTATTTTTGCTTTGGTTAAATGTGGATTTGGGCTGTGAAAATTGATGGGTTTTTGTGTGAATCTTGATTTACTGCAGAAGGCTGACGATTCGTTAATGCTATCAAGGCGTGGATTTCATGTCGAGCCTGGCGCTCGGGAGAAGGCTGTGAGTATTTATTTGATTTTCCCTTTTTCTCTTTATTTACGGTTTTTTGGGTATTAACTTCAATATGATTTTTGGATCTTTTTTGATCGATTTTAGTTAGAATTATATTGATGATTAGGTTCTGAATGCGTATGTGCGTTGAGCAAAGAATTTGTTTTGATGGTCAGGTTTGAAGTGTTAAAATCAGGACAGAAAGCTAAGAGAGTAGATGATGTTTCGAGGTTACCTTTTTGCCTATCACTCCATGTCCTGAATTAGTGTCCCATTCTTGAGGCTGGCCAATCAATTTGATTAATTGTGGATTGAAATGGGGAATGATTTAGTGAATTTACTTAAAAAAGTACTCTTAGTAATATTAACAACGTTAAAAGTTATTAATTAAGAATTTTCAATATCAAAATTGAAAATTCTTGACTAATAAACGTATTAAGTTGATCAAGCGATGAGATAATTTGATTTTGTGTTTTGTAAACAAAAGCAGTAAACTTGGGACTCATGGATTTTCTGCTGGTTGATGTCATGTTTGCGGTGAGTAACTTCATTGGCAATGGTTGTTTGCGCAGGCAATGAAACAGCCAACATACACAGTATTATATTTTTCGCCTTCCATTTTGATCTGCTTATGGCAGTTTCTCTGGTTATGAGTCTGAAATAATTTCAGATGCATGAATTCAATGCAAACGGAGTTTAAAGATCTCGTGATAAAATTGGAATCTTGATTTAAATTTACATCTGAATTTGAGTTAATAAAGTTCTCTGTCAATGATCCAAGTATCATGACTGTGATTCTGAATTCAAGTTGGAGCTCGACAGTTCCACTCCTGAATTATTTCTGTCATTTTTGTATACAATCTGATTGTTGTAGGCTAACACTTGAAGACAGGAACCATGATATTGAAAGTAAATGATATCTTTATTGTGAGAGAGTGGATAAGAAACACCATTCATATGGTTAGGACCACTTATAAGAGGATTACCAAATTCTTTTCAAAATATCCTTGTATGATGCTTTTGATATGCTTCTTTCTTCCTTTCATAACTTAAATGGATGCATATTGAGTATAGTATTCTGTGGCCTCAAGGTTCCTATGTTGGAGCACATGCTTATTTTTAAACTCGTGTGTGCATCACTTACATCAACTACATTGTTATTTTGCTTGGTACATGGAATGTCCTAGCAGTCATATCACAACTTGTAAAATTTTGGCAGTCCGACATGTAATTCACCATACAATGTGATTGAGTTGGTTTTATTGTTTTTCAGCTCTTGGCGGAGGATCCATCTCTAAAACGCTTCAAATCACATAAGAAAAGTCTGAGGAGTCTCAAAATGGTGGGAGATGTTCTTACCATTGTGGTGGTAGCTGGTATGCTTATCTTTTCACCAAAAATTGAGTTATCCGTTTCTAGGTTGTATGGATGTTGTTAACAACCGCTGTCCTAAAAGCATTTGATTAACTTGTAACATGCTTTTCCAGATGATATATTAAAGCAGATAAACTTAAAAGCTAGTATAGGATAACTTTGATACTTACAACTCTATTTTATCTGAACCTAAATCAAGTGGAGTTGCAGCAATATGTAGGAGGTTCCTGGAACTTGTCGTATTCTTATTGACCAGTTATTATCATATTTTTTCTGACTGAAGTTAGAGGTTATATGTAAAGTTGCACGAGCTTCTCGTGATTCTTTTGCCACTGGTCGAAGAAAATAAAAAAGGTATACACAACTTAACCTTTATTGAAGTTGAAATCAGTATAAATTTAGTGGTGTCACCTACTGGTCCTGGAAACAGGTTCTCAAACCACTCAAACTGAACATCAAGAGTGGTATGTCTAGACACAATTTGAAAATGCAAATCTGGCTCAAAAAGATCCCTTTGTTGTCTTTGATTGAAGGCAAACTTGCACCACCAAATACATACACACACACACATATATATATCTTCTTTAGAAAACAATTGCTGATACTCTGACCATTTTTACACTTTGGCATCTGTACCTTTTTTTTCGTCAACTTGCCATTTCAACTTTACGAAGTTTTGCATTTTGCAATTTATAACTGTTTTTCAACCAAGTTTTTTGTTAAAAAAAATCACATGCAATGCACATGTAATGTTTAAAAGTTATGTGATGTGATATTTTTCACATATGCACATTTGATGTTTTTCCGGCAAAAAATCAACAAAAAATCCCTCATATATGGCAAAGTGCAAATTTCGTATAGTTGAGATGACAAGTTGATACAAAAAAAGTTTAGATGCCAAAGTGTACAAATGGGCATAGTTCAGATGGCAAAACATAGTTTACCCTTTAAAATATACGTTGTATTTGTATAAACACCATTGTAAAATATACAAGTTTATAATATAATTAATCTATAATATTTTATATCTTTTTCGAGTAATGATATGATGTATTAATCTTGAACATAAATAATTTACTATATAATATATATTTTTATATATCGAGCTTGTAAATATTTTTGTATTACATAATTTGTAAAGGGTTATAAATTTTAAATATCTGCAATTAAAACTGCTGCGGACCTCTCTTGTTAGTTGAACAAACATGCTACTGGGAAATGAATTTGACAGTTCAATCTTTTTTTTTCTTTTTTAATAATTTGGGTTTGTTAAAAGCAACCCCACACATGATCTGATAAATGCTGCTTCAGTATTATTTGGCCCAAGGAAATCTTATTTGCATATGCAGAGCCATTTATATAGTCAATTGAACTTCTGTGGAACACTACATCATAACAATAAGCTTCAAAAGGCAATTCTTGATTACTCTTTGTATTATTTTAATTGTTTATTCGAATGCTTTCGAGTCTTGTACAACCATGATACTGTTGCTTACAGGATGCTGCTACGAGATCTACGTTAGAGCAGTCATGCGAGAAGAAGCCCGGAAAGAAAAATCGAGTGCATAGGGGTAGAAGCTATCCACATGAATGCAGGATTGAGGGCAGGAAAACACTTGAAATTTCTGGTGCAGCAGAACTATGTTTGAACTGACTTGGTCATGTGTTGGAATAAAGTAATCCAATATACTTCACATATTTCAAATGTCAAAAATCCCTGGACATCCCTGTGGAATGTATCATGCACTAGTTTCTTGATTTTACTTAATTTTATTAGATTGAAGTGCCAAAATTTGTTTATGGGCTCTTCAGATTGTGAATCTCTGATGCTTCATTTTTGGCAGAAAGTGTGTTTTGGTTCAATCTCTCTGTCTCTGCCCCCATTCCCCCAAAGGTGTGAAGGTAGGTGATGCCTTTACAACATTTTCTTTTGTTCAAAATTTGAAAAGAGTATATGATTATTAGTTGAGAGAAGAATATGAGTTGTACATTAATAATGCATCTGTCTCACATTATATAATGCCAAAAGGAAAAAGAAAATAAGTTAAATGAAAGCACACCTAATGATGATTTTGATTTTGAGTTGTGGCCCCACTCCCAACTTTAAACATGATCATCAATGTTATTTTTATTTATTTCTTGGGTTAATTACAACATTCTCCTTTAAAGTTTGTATCCTACTTATAAATAGGGATAATGATTCTACCATCTTCTGCAATTTGATGTTATTACACATAGACATCTTGTAATTTAGAATATTATATTTAGTACCTTTGATGTTTGCTTCTATTTAACAAATAAATATTTTTATTAATCAAAATTCTTCGAATTTGATGATGTTAATAAAAGGAACCTCGATAAATATATTTAGCATCGATTGACTTATAATTGATTATTGTAGGTCAAACCAATATTTTTTATAACTAAATTATACTTATACATCTTCATTTATTAACGTAAGTGAGAAAGTATATATTCACCGTCATAGGGGTATTTTAGTTACAAACAATTTATTTGACCTTCAATGAGTTACTCTTCAGTAATAAGTCAATGAAAGGTAAATATTGATTTCCATTCAATTTGTTTTTACATATCAATAAATTTAAGAGGTGAGGTAAGAGATTATTGGTGAATACTGAGTAATTCAATAGCATCAACCAAGCAAATTATAATTTTGTTAGCAAAGTAAAACAGAATTGACAAACAAATACCACCAAATTTGGATTGCTTTAATTTGAAAGGATATTTTAGTGTCACTACTATATAAATAATTTAATTGATGATGAGTTCAATATATTAAATTCCAACATTAAAATACCATGCCCCTCCTATAGACAGCTACATACAATGCATGCATAATTTCATACTTTGTCAAAAAGCCCAGCACTGCTGTACACATGGTAACGCTCCACCAGCCGACCTGTACAAATAAATATATACATACATATATACAGACATATATATATATAGAGAGAGAGAGAGCGCTCTATGAGACAGAAGTTTGTTGTGTTGATTTCTTGAAGTGGTGTGTTTTGAAGTTTCTTGGGGTGGTGGTACAGAATTGAACATCTGAGTATTATTAAGAAGGTGAAGATTGAAGAATATGGCAAGTTTTGCAGGGACAACACAGAAATGTAAGGCCTGTGAAAAGACTGTATACTTAGTGGATCAACTCACTGCTGACACCAAGGTTTATCACAAGACCTGTTTTAGATGCCACCACTGCAAAGGGACTCTCAAGGTCTGATTTTTGTTTTTTTTTGTTTTTGTTTTTGTTTTAGCCCTTTTGCTATTTTTTTTTTCTCGTGATTTGCTTGATATGTGCAAGAAAGGTGGTGTTCCTAAAGCCCTTTTGCTGCTGTAATGTATAGTTCTTGTGTGTGTGTTTATTTGCTATATTCAAGAAAATTGTTTGTTTCTTGGACCCAGAATTTTCTTGTTCTGATATGAGTTTCCTGTAAATGCTTGTTCTAAGATCATGGGTTCAAATCCGACCAAACGGGTGGGTATTTGTGAGGTATTGCAATTTGTTTGCAGTCATATTGATGTAGTAGTTGAATCGAAACTTATTATAATTTTTTGGTAATTTATATTAGTATATTGATGTAATGTTTGAATCGATTTAACATTCAAAAAATTTAAGAGTCTACTTGTATTTTCAATTTCAAAAAAAGATATTAACATTTGTTATTATGAAAGCTTTCTTGATTCTTGATTGGATCTGCCTGATGAAAGTTTGGCTGTTTGATTGGATGATAGTTTGGCTGAGATCATCTGAATTTCCAGTCCTATTCCAGCCATGAAGATTTAGTTATATTTTTCAAAATTCCAACTGTTAAGGCCATAGTTTATGTTTATTTTGAGTGAATGTTATGTGCTATAGCTGCAAATTTGGCTCAATGATGTCAAGTTTCTTGTTATTCTCTGAATGTCATCTATACTTCAGTGACTTGCTTTAAAAAATTAGGATTACCAGAAGCTTAAAAGAGTATCCAAATGGTCATCTTACATGTTTGATAGATCAAGAACCTAATCCATCAGATGTGAGCCGGTTACTTATATATGCATTCGTCATACCCATGAGTTGCGAATGAAGTTGCAAATGTTGAGTACAAATTACCGCGATGCTGATTAGTGTCCGAAAACCATTTTATTGCATCTTTTTGCCTCGGAGCATTGAAGAATGTAAACGATGTTATCTGGCTAGAATCATTAGATACTTCAACATTTTCTTGTTCTTGATCTCAGAGTCTGTTAATATTCATGTTGTTTCACTCACTTTCCAGTAGTTGTTCAAGTATGGAGGTTTATGATTTCAAACTTCCTTGTTTGATCTTCTTTGTCCTAAGTCGAGATTCTCATGACACGTTTTCTGTCTCTGCTTTTTCAGCTCTATATGCATTTCTTATGGAGATGGCTAATATGTCAAGTTTTGCTCTGCAGCTGAGTAATTACTGTTCCTATGAAGGGGTCCTGTACTGCAAACCACATTTTAATCAGCTATTCAAGATGACTGGGAGCTTGGACAAGAGCTTCGAAGGTTGTAGCACGATTTGAGTTGATTCTCACTCTCTGCAGCTCATCGTTTTCTCTAGCTTATCTGATTTCCTTTCTCATTCACAGGCGCCCCAAGAACTGCTAGAGCCGATAGGTCCACCGAGCAGGCCCCAACATATAGCAAATTTTCGAGTTTGTTTGCAGGAACTCAGGATAAATGCGTTGCTTGCAACAAAAAAGTTTACCCCCTTGAAAAGGTACTCAAGAATTTCAAGGAACTCAATCCGAACTCAAATTCCCCAATGAGATTTCATCTCACTCTGCTAATGGCAAAATACTACAGGTAGCAGTTGATGGCTCGTCGTATCATAGAACTTGTTTCAAGTGCAGTCACAGTGGCTGCGTGATAAGCCCGTCAAATTACATTGCCCACGAGCACCGGCTCTATTGCAGGCATCATCACACTCAGCTCTTCAAACAAAAAGGTAACTTCAGCCAACTAGACAAAGTAAACGGAACAGCCTGAATCGACGTTAGCAAGTTCGACAAATGTGAAAAATACGCCATATCAGATTTAGACACTTCAGCATTCTGAGCTGCAGGTGCATGCAGCTCCTATGTCTATATTACAGAAGTTAAAACTGGATGATTCATTCTGTTACTTGGTGACATTCTATGCATATCTTCTTTTCAAATGCTTGTTGATGCTTAAGAAGGGATTTCTGATACGGGCCAACGAGCTTTTCTTGTTTCGAGTTTGCTTCTCGTGTCGATTCTTTTTCGACTGTCATGTACTGCTTGCATTCATGCTATATAGTTCTTCTTTCATTTTCTTGATCCAGATTAGAGCCAACATGTTATGTAAGCTGAAAGTTTGTTTAATTGATTACTCCCTTTGGTTTTATTGATGATCACGTTTGTTAACAACTACGGGTGATGCTTTCGAGTCGGAAGTAATTGTGTTATTGTCATGTTTTACATTACAAATTCTTCCTCTGAAGATTTGATCATTAGGCGGATTGGATTTTCTGTTACAAATCGTATTCCATCGCCTACTCCATTCAACATACATACACCACGTGTATAAAAAAACATTTAAGTAAAAGACATGATGTCATCTTTATACACATGACTTGCATATATTGAATGAAGTAGGAGATGTAATACGGTTTACAGTAGAAAATTCAACCATAATATTATGTAGAGTTCAACACACAAAAGTATGAAAAAAAGGAAGGTAAAAAACACAAGGTTTTTTCAGTTGAAAAAGGATAATTGTTCATGTTTCTCTTAAATAATTTTTAGGATAAATGAAATCAACACTCCCTGAAATTTAATATAATTATAAATACATTCTTGTTTGATCAAAATTACATTTATTCTCCTTGAGGTTTGTTCAATTTATATTTGACTCCTTTCCAGTAAATTTATCACATATTATTTTCAAAATATCCCTGATAAAAAGTTTGATATGATTTGACCAACTGAAAATGCCCGTTGAACCAAATTGTAATGTTTTAAAATATTGAGGGGGTTAAAATGTTATGCTCTCACATACTTTGTACTTAACTGTAATATTTTTTTTGTTTTGTTTTGCTAAGCTAACCATTTTTTATCCATTAAATATTGTGGAATTATTTTATATATTAGGGTAAATTACATCCACACCCCCTAAAATTTAGTATAATTACAATTATATTCTTATTAGATAGAAAATAAGTGTGCAAATGCAAAAAACCCCTTTATTTTTCTGACAAAAAATAGTGTGTATGTAATTTTCAATAATAAGGATGTATTTGTAATTATACTAAACTTTAGGGGATGTAAATGTAATTAACCATAATATATAAGATAATCCTCACGATATTAATAGACAACAATGGCTAGTTTAGCAAAAAAAAATTATTACATTTAAGTATAAAGTATGTGAGATTATAGCATTTTAACCCCCTCAATATTTTAAAACATTACAATTTGGTTCAAAGGGCATTTTCGTTTGAAAAGTTGGTTAAATCATAGTCAAACTTTTTATCAAGGGTATTCGGGAATAACATATGATAAATTCACCGAAACCCCACCAGTGGAGTTAAACGTAAGACGGAACAAACCTTAAGGAGGATAAATGTAATCTTTTTTATTTAAAAGGAATGTATTTGTAATTATGTCAAATATCAGAAGGTGTTGGTGTAATTTACCCTTTTAAATAAGGAGCCATATATTGCCTGATGATATGACATCGTCTGAATTTCGACTCAATTTATGTAAAAAAAGTCTTTTTTTCTCGACCTAACATGCTTATTTAGATATTTTTATGTGTTCTGATCCTCTATCTAATAATGTGAGAAAAATGTAAGAGTTTTGTTTCAAAATTTTAAATAAATTTTGATTGCACCATTGTCTTCTGATATTTGATGTAATTATACGTAAATCGACTGTAGTATGAAAAATTACATCTACTACCTCTAATGTTTATTTCCATTTAACAAAATTGATCCATCCGTTAGTCAAAATTAATCGAATTTATTGATATTAGCAAAAACATTCAATGAGAATTCATATTTACTTCAATTCACTTAGTACTGACTTATTTGGAGGTCAAACAATTTTTTATTATTATAAGGATAACAATTAGCCCAAATTCATTAGCTTCAGTTAAATTTTCGTCCATTTTTTATAGTGATATGACCAAAATGTATTATTGAATTAGAATTTTGCTTATTTACTTATGAAGTAAGTGGATAATTTATTTTTATCATTTTTGGAAATTTTTCATCCATGTTGTCCAATTCTTTTATATTTTTAAGAAGAAAAATAAACAATAACAGTATAGTCGACAATTCTTAACTTCCGTACAAGAATTACACAATTTGATCAAATATAAGACGTATTTGTAATTTTTTTAGATAATGATTAATATTTGTAATTAGGACAAATTTATTAAATAAAAAAAACTTATTCTAATTTATCTTTTATCGTCCCTTCTAAAAGAGGAAATTCATTTCAAGTCCCCGAATTCAACCTCCCACACTCAGGGGGAAGATCCAACCTTTTCCCGCCATTACCAAAACCATCCAATGCAACCCCATGTCTGCGGAAGATCGCTCTCTCAACTCCTTAGCAGACGCCCTCCAATCTCCCAGATCAAGCAAATTCACGCGCAGATCATCGCTAGGTCACTCGCATTATCACGTTGTTCTCTGACTGACTCACTCATCCACTGCTACCTTCACTCCAAGAACCTCAGTGTTGCGAGGACCTTATTCGACTATTATCCTTCGCCTTCACCGCCAACTCTGTTATGGAATCTCATGATTCGGGCCTACTCAAAACTCCAGTATTGTTCAGAGGCCATCAGTCTTTTTCGCCAGATGCTCACTGCTCGATCTGTACCTGATGAGTATACCTTCACTTTTGTGATCACTTCCTGTGCTCACCAAGAACTGGCTGTACATGGGCAGACTGTTCACGGGATGGTGATAAAAAATGGGTCTTTGTTGAATTTGTACGTGGCTAATTCTGTGATCAGTGTGTACAGTGTTTTCGGTATGGTGGATGATGCGTACAGCGTGTTTGACGAAATGACTGAGCGAGACGTGTTTTCATGGACTAGTTTAGTGTCTGCGTATGCTAAGAATGGGAATATGCGACGAGCAGGTGAATTTTTTTGGGAAATGCCGGTGAGAAATGATGTATCTTGGGCTGTGATGATTTCGGGTTTTGTTAGTTGTGGGAGGTACACTGATGCCCTTAGATATTTTCATGATATGTCTTGCGAACTGAAGCCTAATGAGGCTGTTCTTGTTTGTGCGCTCTCTGCGTGTGCTAAGCTCGGATCGTTGGACCAGGGAAACTGGATTCACGTTTACATGGATAAAAATTGTATTTCAGAAACTTCTAATATTATGACTGCGCTTATTGATATGTATGCCAAGTGTGGGAGGATCGACTGTGCATATCGTGTTTTTGACAAGATTCCGAGACGAGATGTTCACAATTTTACTAGTATGATATCCGGGTTAGCAATTCATGGACTTGGTGAAGAAGCTATACGTGTGTTTCAGCAAATGTTAACTGACAAATTAATCCCTAATGATATTACTATTCTGGGGGTTCTAAATGGATGTAGCCATTCTGGTCTTGTGCAGCAGGGCTCTTCAATTTTCTATAACATGGAGATTTTGTGGGGAATTGTGACTAAGATCGAGCACTATGGTTGTTATGTTGATTTGCTCGGCCGTGCTGGCTATTTGGCAAAGGCATTTGGAATAGTCAAAACCATGCCCCTTAATCCAGATATAGTTGTATGGAGGGCTTTGCTTAGTGCTTGCAGAATTCATCGTGATGCTGATTTTGGGGAACGCATAATTAATCGTTTAGAGCAACTTGACCCTCAGAGTTGTGCTGGAGCTGATGTGCTGCTTTCCAACTTGTATGCTTCGCTAGGAAAATGGGAAAAAGTTGCTCTTCTTAGGAAAACGATGGACAAGCAGAAGAACCAATCAGATATTGGATGTAGTTGGATAGAGGTAAATGGTGCTGTTCATGAGTTTCGAGTTGCAGATTTGCTCCATCCACAGATAAGAGACATTAGACAGAAGTTAAGTGAAATACTGAAGAGAGTTGGGCTAGTTGGCTATGCTGCTGATGCCACACATGTATCATTTGATTTGAGTGAAGAAGATAGAGAGCAAGCAGTAGCTTGGCATAGCGAAAAGCTAGCAATTGCTTTTGGGATCATGAATACTCCGCCTAGGACTTCTATAAGAATAGTAAAAAATCTAAGAACATGTGAGGACTGTCACACTGCTCTGAAGGCCATTTCCAAAGTTTACGACAGAGAAATTGTTGTTAGAGATCGTTCTCGTTTCCACACTTTTAAAGAAGGAAAGTGTTCGTGTAAGGATTATTGGTAGTGGTCAGTTCCCAAACATGACCAAGGAGAATTGGTGCACACTGTATATTCAGCTTCATTTGGTTGCTATTCCTCAGTGGTCAAGTGGATCTCGGTTTAACACAAGTTTGAACTGTCTGGCAAAAGTAGTATTGCAGAGCTGTCTGGGGCCGAAAAGTTTGTAGAACCCATCAAGAAGAATCTATTGCAGACACTGCATCATGAAAGTTGCACGGCAGATCTACTACTGCTCCACTGATTAGGTAATAAGTTTTGGGTTGTAATAAAACTTCCATCTTGAATAGTAGTTCACTATTCATGACAATCTGCAATTTTGCAGCTTGTTTATGCTAACAGGACAAATATTTGTGTTGTGTAACTCATCCTTCTCCAACTTCAGACATCTTTGAGCTACTTCACAGGTAATCTTTTCTCCATTTGGCTCTAACCTTTTCTTAATACACTACTTTATGGTATGCGTATTATGGTCTCTCCTTGATGTCTTTCAGATTCACTTTGGAATATTCAAACTGTCTTGCTGTAATATGCTCAATTTTCATCATTTGGACAGGAAAGGTTGGCACTATTATGTCTCAATACCAGGTGGGATCTTGAATCCTTTGCCGTTTCACTGAAGACTGGAAACGAGAGAACTAGTAAGCCCGACTAAACCTCACATCAGCCATTCAAGAACTTGAAGTCAAAACTTTCCCAGATGTATGACACCATATCTTTTGGCTATTTTACAACGTGCTTTGTTAAGGGATCAATCTGCTCACTCAGTTCTGTTGAAGCTCAGGTAAATGTTGTATCCTTCGTCTCTTCGACTTGATGTTTTATTAATTCATTTCTCTTATTGATAAACTCAGCGTAGATAAATCATTTATCGCAGATTTAAGGCCTATCGATTTCTTCTGAAAGAATTGGATACGAAGATTATTAATTTCTTACATTAGCATATAATTTTAAGATTTGTACCTAAAAGTTTCATTTAATTTAGGTACATAGTTCAATCAAATGAGACTTTGACTCACTATTGAAACATATATATTCATCACAATCAGATGTTTACAAGATTTCTGACTTGTATTATTATTTTGGCTTCCAAAAGAACTGCAAACTGATGCTACATTAGTGCTAACTTAAAAGGGTTGGTGGAACCCTTTGGTTATTTTTTCATTTTCAGTTTTTGATTTTCGAAACAGTAATTAAAGTGAAAATATGTTTGTTTATACATATATAATATTAATTTGACATTACAGTCTAATATAAAACACAATTTCATTGATAATCCAAATATATTTTTATTTTCACACGATAACCTATACAAAATAAAAGACCATATTTTCCACTTAAAATTAAAATATAATATAGTGAAGGTGAACTTGAACTTAAAACATTGACATTACATTTCAATAACATAGGGATCATTACAAAAAGAAATTATTATAGTTTAATGTTTATGTTGGAATATATATATATATATGTATATATATAAATTGAGAAAAAAATGAAGGATAATTATTATAAGATTGACTATATATTTAATGATTCCCGAATAATATAATTCACATTAGTTCAAGAGTTAAATATATGTTTCCATAAATGTAGTGATGTAAAAGTTTTAATATTTCTTTTAATCAAGCTTGAATTTGAATTGAGTAGTGGGGTAGAGGTCTCCCAGCCACCAGGTCGTAAGTTCTCGAGTCACACGGATGTGGGTATGTTGTCTATTTTTTTTATAGTAGTCTCGTCTTTTTGTTTGCGTTAAATAGGTTTATTGATTTATATATTTCGATATATTAGATTTGTATTTGAATTTAAATATTATCAAATAATATAATAATGAATCTTATTGCCATTTATCAAAACAACTGCAAAATGATCATAATTATAGATTTAAGTACAAATTTAAGCGTTGGATTGATGCATTAATAATGTAATTTATACGATCATTAATTAACATACACATTTATTAGGGAAGATTAAAAGAAAAAACAAATGTAACGTATTAGAAGGTGCCTATAAATTAGAAATTCAGCCAAGAGAATAATCACAAAAAAGAAAAAGAATATAAAACAAATAAGAAGAAGAAAATGAGTTTCTCCAAATTTGTGCCTCTTATCCTCCTCATCACTCTAATTCTCCCCATTGAAGCTGCTTGGTGGAACCCTTTTGAGAGATGGGGTACCATTCATTCTCTCTCTCTCTCTCTCTCTCTCTCCCTCCCTCCCTCCCTCCCTCTCTCTCTCTCTCTGTATATATAAATAGTATTAGATAAATTCACAACTCGAGTATGCGTCGACTGTTAGTTTATATATATTTAATTAGCTGTCGGAGTATATTCGATGCATGTGTATAATTTAATTTATTTATTTTTTTGTACTGTTTAGCCGCTTTTCCCCAAAATCACTTTTTGGCGAAAATCGTATTTTGATAAAAGCTAGAATTTGTAGCATCTTTTAATCGCATCGCAATTATTATTTAATCCGATTGCATTTTATACTCATTAATTTATTACTTGGTGGAATTCTTGACATAAGAATGATGTTAGTTTTGAAATTTAACTCCAGTAGGCCGTTTATAATCAATTATGAATAGAAACCTCATAACTCGTTTTTCAAAAATCAATTATGACTATTTGAGTTCGGGGCATTTAATATTAGATGTAATTTCCAATGGGTCGTGTTTGATTGGTAAGGTCGAAGTCCACAACTAAAAAATTGTGAATTTAAGTTCTAAGAATGTGAGTTTATGTCTATTTTTATAGTCGTTTATTGTTTATTCGTCTCAGTCGAATATTCAACTTTGAATATTGATGTCTTTAAATCAATTATTAAATTAAAATATATTGAATAATATAATAAATTGAGATAATTGACAGGAAAAAAGCATATATACACGGAAGAAGTAAAATGCTCGCACGCATGGGGAACGGTGGATTGGCTGAACAGAGGGGACGCGTGGTGCAAAGATAAGTGCAACGACTACGGTGCGATTGGGATATGCGTTTGGGACGCCACCCAATTGTTTTTGGAGGGAGATTGTGAATGTTGGAAATAGGGTTTTTTAATTGCTAATAATAATAATAATCTCATTATTATTATTAAGAAATATTTCTCAGAATTATTTTACTAATTTACTCTCTCATTTCGTTGGAAAAATAATGAATTTTTATATTTATTTATTGTTCGATCGCGTATTCACACACTCGCGATGTATTTACGTGTTATATTAAAACATAAGATATAATAAAGTTTTATACGTTTGTAAAATATAAACGAGGTCGTTGTGAAATGAGGGTCGTTTTTGTACAAGTCATGCAAATATTATAAAGAAATGAAGTACTTTTTTGAATTTTATTTACAATGGTGTTTGATCTGTTTACACAAATTATTCTTATATTTTGAATAACTAAACACATCCATAAAAATGTTAATAATATTTCCATAAATCATTCTTATCTTTTAGAAAATTACATATACTTTTCCAATAAACAGCGACATTATTACATAGATTATTAATATTCTCGATTTTATAATTGTGCAACAGATATGGGTGGTTTGTGTATTAATCTCCCTATTATAAATGACCGAGCTTAAAAATCGTTGCAAAATTAATATTATCCACCATGATTATATGAAATCAATATGAAAATTTTGATAACAGTTGATGAACATTTACATTAATTTTTAGTTCTGACTCATATTTTGATCTAATTTTATAAAAACAACGGCTAATACTCATGTACGACCGTAGTTAATCAATTTGAATTTAATCAAATGACCTAAGAATTTGGAACTAACGAGTACTAAGAGAAATCTTGATAGTCTTTGGAGACGAGGGGTATAATTTGTGGATAAGTACATGATGTAGTAGTTAATGAGGCTTAACTCAGTTGGCGAAGTTGAGACCCCATGATTTTAGATGTCGTGGGTTGGAACTTGGAACCTCGCCATGTACGTGAGATATTGTCTACTGCATAGTGGAAGTTGCTGTCTATTGTCTTTGTTAGATATATTAATGTCGATATGAATAATTGTAATTATAATCGATTTATTTCAAAAAAAAAAAAAATACATGATGTAGTAAACTTACACGTGCTCAACCAACCATGGGATGCTTATGCGCTTCTTTTTTTTTTTTTGTAAAAAAAAAACATAATGATGCAATTATATGAATATTTTAATAAATTAACAATATATCAATTCAACAATACATCAATAAACTACAATTTGTAGGTCTTTTAATATGTGAATTTAAAAATGTCAATGTATTGAATTAATCTTTAAATTTTAATATAATGAATGATGTTTTTTAACGAATCGAATCTTGTTCAAACAATAAAAAAACTCAACGTCGAAATACAACCCTATACATTAAGGTTGCATTTGGACGGAGATTTCAAATCCTTGGTAACAGATTCTCCGAATTTGTTTAGATAATTCTAAAAATTTTAAAAATTTCAAAATCCCCCCACTTTAATTTCGAACTATATTTTATTAAATATTAATAAACTTTTAAATTTTTTTTAAATTGAGTCATTTGAAATATTTTTTTCAAATCTTACTAAGATTCCAAAAGGGTGTCATCTCTGCTTTTCGATTTTTGTGATCGCCCTCGTACCAAAAAAGGAAAAAAAATAAAATAAAATAAAAGACCAACAGTAAGAGATGATAAAAGTTATCTCTGGTTTGCATTACACTATGAAAATGTTGTCCAAAATAGGATCTGCATTTCTCTGATAAAATTTAGACAATTATCCATATGTTTCAAGGACACCTCAAATAAAATTTAAAAAAAAAAAAAAGAAAAAAGGTCAGGTTCCAGCTTCAGAGATGCTGTTTAATGATGGCTGCCAGCCCCTGGATTTGGACACACCTGAATTTACTGCTCTATTCTTTCTTGACCTCTGCCTTTCCTCCTTTACCTGAATTTCAAGAATCACATATTAAATAAATTACAACCACTCTTATAATATTTATCGTAATTATAAATATTTCTCGTGGAATTAATACCACTGTAATGAGCCGTTACGAGCGGTATTTGTTAGACGACTTTATTTCTAAGGGGTTGTTTGTAATTTTTTAAATAATAATCAGGTATTTATTTTTTTGACAAATTTTAAAAGAAACCGTTGTACTGGTGCACGTTCCGTGCACGTGCTTTTTATTATATTTATATAAAAATAAAGAGAAGAAAAATAAACTAAAGAATTGGGGTGGAGTGATAATTTCTTTAAATATATTTTTTAATGTGCATGAATAAAATATGATTGGTGGAAAGAGATGATAAAATTCAGATATTTTAATAATTATTTAGTAGAAGCATAAAAAAAATAATAATTATGTTGAGATGTTGATAATCACTTTGTTGAACTGTATTTTGTACTATTTTTGGCTTTCTTTAATTACTTTATAATAATTGAAGCAAGAATGATTTTGAGATCTGCTGCTGATTCTTAATCCAACTCATTAATTAATTAATTAATTATTCTTATAATTCTTGTAATTAATTAACCAAAAAAATTAATTAATTAATCTTGAAAAAGAAATTGTGAAAAAAAAATAAAGAAATATTCACCTGCTTGCTCTTCATCTCCACATCATTTTTCCTAATTACTGCTTCAAAATCTGGATTTATTAGTGTTTCGACGGCCGTGATCTTTCCGTACTTGTCAGGAATCAATCCCGGCCGTTGCTGCTTCATCTTCGCCTGCTTTTTTGCCCACAACCCTTTCATTACTTCTGCAAGAAATTAAAAACCCATTTCAAAAATGAGTTTTTTTAAATAAAAAAAGACATTTTTTTTGTACCCAAAATTAAATAAATAAAAAAAATGAAGAAACCTTGAGATGTGAGGAGTCTGTAGACATGGCCAAGAAGAAGAGTATCAGTTGGGCGGAGGAGTTTAATCCTGGTTATGCGAAGTGGGGTGGTGTTATTATTGCCGTTCTTGGCGGCGGCGGCGGTGGAGGAGTAGAGGGTGGTGGTGAGGAGGAGGGCGACGTAGTGGCCGGGATTCATCTTCATGATTTCGCTGGCGGCGACGGGCCAGTAGAGCTTGTCGGCTTTGCCGTTGGGGTGTTGGATTACCAGAGTTGCACTGTCAATGGCTTGGCAGTTGCCACCCCCCCCCCCCCCCCCACCCCCACCCCAACCACTAAAAAAGGAAAAATATTTACTGAAGAAAAAAAATCCCAGCATTTTGAAAATTTATACTAAAATCTTTTGTAGTTATAATTTATATTAGGGTAAATTACACCGAGTTCTCTTGAAATATATCATAATTATAAATACATTTTTGTTATTTCAGAATAATAAATACCCCTATAATTAACGATCATCTATTTGCTAGGCGATCGTTTTTTTTAGAGGATATTTATAATTTTTTAAATAACAAAATAAAATATTTGTAATTACGGAAAATACCAGAGGATGCGTTGTAACTTATCCTATATATTTTAAATTTCACCTACCCCAGAAAAAAGTAATTACATAAATATCTCCAAATATCTTCGTAGAATTCAAAAAAAAAAGAATATTAAAAATATATAATGATATTTTCGACAGTCATGTTTTACATTCCTAATATTTGGTATAATTAAAAAAAATAGCGTTTTCAATATTTATAATAATATTATTTATAATTATATTTTACATATAAATTTCTCCTTGTTAAGTGGAGATATTCTTCTTTTTATCATTTTTTTTAAAAAATAGTAATCCAACTATGGATATATAAATTAAAAGGGGTTCTTATCTAATTTTTATCAAATTTAAATAGTTTGTAATTAATATAATTTTTTTAAACTAAGAATTCTTGCTAATATACTTAAACTTTAGATAGAATTAACTCAATCATTTCTAAATAAAATAATATCAAATTAAAAAAAAAGAATACATGTTTATTTAAAAAAAAATCAGATTGAGGTGCGATAATTCTAATTCAAATCAGATTCGATTAAAATTTGAACTAATTGTATAATAATTATAATATTTTGTCGTGTAATACATTTCTGAAGAGTATCTGGTATTTTTAGAATATTGGAATAATTTATATAAAAAATATCAATATTTGCTTATGATTATATGCATAATTTTTTAAAAAATATATTTATTCCGTACATTATTTATATGTATATATATATGTGTGTGTGTGTGTGTTTACCAACATTCTAAGTAAGAATTACTTTGAGTCAAAAGTTCACGTGGGGTTGATGATGCAATAAAATTGGTGTGGGGAGAGAGAGAGAGAGAGAGATTTCTCGTTGCTCACCAAACCAAGCGTGAAATCCCATACAACACACTCCCAACATTTTGTCCAAAGGACCACACTCTATTTATTTAAATCAAATTTGGCCAATTTAATAATTATATAATTAATTTATATATATAAAATACATAATCAAAATGTAATAAGAATGGTAATAAAAATATATAAAATAATTGGGTATCACTTGTAATATATTCGGGGTGTTTGTGCAAAATTTCACTGTAAATCAAGGACGTACTTGTAATTATAATTACAATATCAAGGATGCACTCGTAATTTTATAAATAATCGAAAATTTTTATATAATTAGATGTAATTTCAAGGGTGTCAGCATAATTTACTATAATTACTATATATATATATAGAGAGAGAGAGAGAGGAGAGAGAAGTGCAATAAGTGAGTGTGGCATGTGAAGGTTTTGAGCACTCATTCAGCTGTGTGGGTTGAAAATAAAAAAGAAAAGAGGAAAGCAGGTGATGTCCAATTGCATGCTTTCTTTACCAAACATTTCTGCCAATTTCAGGACTCCCATTTCCCAGAATTACTAACAATTCTCTGACTCCACTCCTAATCTTGTTTCCCAAACAAGGAACAACCTCCCTCTTTCTTTTTTAACTATAACTGACGCACATTTTCATCTCCTTTTACTTTGTAATAAAAAAACTTTGCGTTTGGATTTAGGGCGTTGTTTGGGTGAGGACACAGATTTTTTGCACACCTATTGTTGGACAATTCATTATTGCTCATGCTCCAATGTGTGGTGGTGTGTGATATGATGACCATCATCTCTTTTTTTACTTGAATTATTTTTTCAAGAATTCTTTATCAATTTTTATTTTTTTATACTTTGTGTGTGCCCATTTTTTAAATATCGATGAGTTATAAATATTGAAATTATTTAAATCAAAATATCGTCTGGTTCAGCTAAAAGGAGTTGTGATGTCATACACAAAACTATCAAAACATGTACGGATCGACGAACGAGTCCCATTGAAACGGAAAAATGTGAAGCACTGTAAAGAAAAAAAAATTCAAAAAATTATTGAAAATAACTTTAAATTTAAGGGGTAAATAATAAACGGGTCACAAATAATTTCTGTAATTATACAAAAATAATAATAATAAGAATAATTTTATATAAACACATAATAAATTAAGGATATAAATATAATTATTCTAAAAGAAATTTAGGCATAAGTCAACACCAAATGAAGATGCAATGAATTGAAAGGCCTAAATAGGTCAAATGGACCTATCATCAATAGGTCCCAATTAAATTAGATATTATTGGAATTGAATTATTGTGAATGTGAGCTCTATTAATTAATTATATATGAATCAATACATACATACATATATATATATAGGGCCATGCTTATATTTAAAGCATTCACATATGAAAATGCATGTGTAACTCCATCCATTTTCCTTTTCTTGAAAGAAATTCATCCTACCATTCATCAAAACACTAGTTATAATCATCCTATAATTAGATTGATTGATTCAACATTTGAATCCTCTCCGTGAATATATGGAGAAAATGCAAGCAACCCTCTTGTGATATTACAAAACGAGTAAATTATCCCCTTATAAAAAGACAAATAGCAATTTACCTCCCTGTATTTTTGAAATACAATAATTTACCGCCCTATGATTTTTAAAATGAAGCAATTTACCTCCCTATTTAGGGAGGTAAATTGCTTCATTTTAAAGAGTACAGGGGTAAATTGTTATATTTTTTTTCATAGTGGGATAATGTGCTCATTTTTAATATTACAGAAGAGTAAATTGCTATTCATCCATATATATATATATATATATATATATATATGTGTGTGTGTGTGTTTGGCATTTGCAAGAAATTATTGATACATTCAATTGGTGAAGTTGAGGTCCCATAATTTTAAAGTCATGGATTCGAACTTCACTAACATGTAGGATGTTATTGTACTCTAATAATAGGTGTCGTTATACTTTAATACTAGTCGTCAATTAGATATAATTATCTTATATAGATTATCAGTGTATAATTGTTATAATTGTTGATAGTTGTTATATATATAATATTGTAATTCTGATCGATTAATTAAAAAATAATAATTCATCACTCTTACTTTAAAAAAAATAAAAAGGAAGAATTTTGAAAATTCATAATTCAATATATATATGACAAGGATCCATTTGAAAAGACAATTAATGGTATGAAAGAGAACACATGGCATCTTCAATATAATTTAATTTAATTTGACTATATCTACATCTATATATATATATATGTGGTACGGATAAGTACTTTTGTCTTTTGTTTTTATAATGAGAGATAGTGAAGGGTGTTTTTATAAAGAATAACTAAAGGGTACCTCAATAAATAAATACCTTTATTTTTTTATTTTTAATAAATAATATAAATTATTGATGAAATACGTTAACAATATCTGAGATTAGGTCTAATTATACAAACAATCAGTGTCCTTTGCAAAACTACAAATGCGTTCCTTGAAGTTGTAACTATAATTACAAGTATACATCTTATTCAATGACGAAATTTTACACAAAAACGCTCCCTGAAATACGTTAAATGGCTAAGACCCTCTCAAATATTTTATCCGTAATTTTAGAAAAGATATGGAGTATATCTATACTGGTCCCGTAACAAGCATTTTTTGAGTGCATATAATAAATAATCTTTTATACTTTAAAATATACTATAAAATACAAGAATAGAAAATATAAACCAACAAACAGATCTCAAAAAACAAAAAGGACAGAAAAGAAACAAACAAAGGAAAATCAACTTAACATATTATCGATACAACGAAAGAATTGATGTGGTGGTGTTAAAATTACAGGGAGTCGCTTTTATATACATAAAAAAAAAAGTAATACAATTAATTTTAAAATCATCTAATTAAGGTTTATTGTCCTACCTAAAAAATTATGCGACGGTATCAGTAACCATCGTTTGTGAGTGTAAAAAAATCTTATTTTTTTCTTTTTCCCAACCTCGCATTCTCTCTCTCAACTTCCACGTTTCTTTTTCTTCTGCCATTTTTTTTTTTCTAAATAATTTCTCGCAACTTTTATCTTTTTACTATTTTATGTTTATTTAAATAAAATATATATTTGAAAAAATAATAATTATATTATTTAAAATTTAAATTAATTGCGCATACACTAGAATAAATTATTCAAAAGGGGAGTGTGAAAATGATAATTATTGGTATATTTCAAAAAAATAAAAATATAAAAAAAACAAGAGGAACAGATGAAGAGGCTTCCTTTCACACCCAAAATTGAGAACAAGAAAATCAAATAGGGTGGGGCCAGTTCCACTGTAACGTTTTGCTGTCCTCAAATCGGACGAATGACAATTCATAGTGGTCCACTTTCTTTCATCTGATTTTCTGTCATTTAGCAGCAAAGTGTGTTTATTTATTTGGAAATAAGATCGCAAAGTAGTAGAAAAAAATCTCTTGAATCTGTGTGTTTCTGTACTTGTACCACTTTTCAGTTTAATGGCTCTGATTTTCTCAGACAAAGCTGCACAATTGCATCTTCTTTTCTTGATGCAATGTATTTTGGTAGGATAATTATTTATTTGGATAATAATAATAATAATAATAATAATAATAAATTTTAAAGGCACAGTACATTGACATCCGTTGAAATTAAATTTAAATAAAAAAATATTTGGTTATTTTTACTTTAGTCCTATATTTTCAATTGATTTTCTAAATTGTTCTATTTTGTTTTTTTGTAACTATTTTTCAATCTCGTCTTTTCTGGTAAAAAATTGGTTTTTTTGTAAAAAAAAAAATGCACCTAAAATAATAGAAAATACCGTGTTATTTTTAGTTTAGTCCCTGAGTTTTCAATTAATTTTGAAAATCATTCTATTTTTTTTTCAATCTCATCCTTTCGACAGAATTCCGATCACTTTTCTAGCAAAAAATGATCTTTATCAAAAATGATACCCCTTTGAATAAAATGATACGTACATTTGAGTAAAGTGATATGTCGTTTGGGTGAAATGATGTGTCTATTCAGACGAAATGTTATAACCTTTTGAAGGCATCTTTTCTGATCGGATATGATCATTCAATGATACTTTTCCAACTTCTATAAATAGGCCCTCCCATTTCATTTCATTGACTCAATTCATTCGATATCATTCTTAAACAATAAAAGCATTATGCAAGTATAGTTTTAGTAAGAGAGTTCGAAAATATTTTTTGGTTCGTTGTTCACAAAGTTTTTAGTGCTACTACTTTGAGATTTTAAGTCGTATCTTGGGAGACAAATTGCTATTTCCGTGAGCATCAGAGCAGGACAATAATTGTCTTAAAGATAAAGAGTCTAACTCTTGCCTCGACTTTATAATACACAAATCCCACATATCCTTATTTTTAGGGACATTAATTTTTACAAAGATCAATATTTTGCCAGAAAAGTGGTCGGAATTTTGCCGAAACAACGAAATTGAAAAATTAAAAAAAAAAAAAAAGGGATTTGTACGATTCTAAAACTTTTCCAATCGAATAGGGGTGGTGAATTTGTAATTATAATTACAACCTTAAAAGGTGTATTTATAATTTTGTAAACGGCGTGGAGTATTTGTTCATTTACAGCTACCTCAAGAAGTGTCAATGTAATTTACCCCGACTTTATATTTCATATTATTTCGCAAGTGAATTTTAATATTTAGGTTAGATTATTTAAATTTGAAATCCAAATGTACGTTTCATTCACAAAGTCGATTAAAAAACGGAAATATGTATGATTTTTTCCTAATTTATTAGAAAAATACTTAAATAATTTCAAAACTCGAAATAAGTTTAATCAATCGATCAGATTTTAACCTAACAGTTGAGATTGGTTCTATAATATAAAATGGATTCAAATTCCACCCAACATGTAATATTTATCGCGCTATATTTAAATTTTATTATAAATTTATTAATAATATCATTATTATTTGTATTAAATAAAAACAGAAAAATGACGTTAAAGAAGCTGGTAAATGGATAACACAAACACTTGAAAACAAGGTAGAATGGCCAAATTCTTGATCCTGCAGCCCTTCTGCCTGAAACAGTTATGGACAAATACAACAAAATAAATAAGTAAAGTACATATGATTCTGTCAGAAAATCCAAAGCCCATCATCCTTCATCCCTTTCAATCCTTTCCACGACCATTGTCGACGTCGTTCACTTGATTTTGTAATCACATCAGATATGGATCGTTACATTGCAAATGTGTTAAATGTATTTTACCTCTTTATATGTGAAATAAATAAATATTTTTTTAAAAAATTTAATAAAGTATCCGTTTTATTTATCAAAATAAAGCAAATTGCATTCCTATTAATGGTTTGATATAGGGGTAATTTGCTTTCTTTCTTTCTTTTTTTTTTTTTTCAAAATATAGGGAATAATTTGCTATTTTATTTTTTATAGGGAGTCTTTTACTCATTTATCGTATCACAATGGGGTAAATTGTATTTTTTTTTTTCTATCGCAAATAATATCATTATTATGTGTTTATTCGACGATCCATGGCTCATGTAGCATCAAATTTTCTGCCACGGATCATCAATTTGGATGTTTTATTACAATATGACATTGGATCATAATTATAAAAAAAATATTAATATGGTAAATCAAAATGAGTTCATGGCATAATTATGAATGTTCCTTCATTAATGAATAGAACCGTCCCCGCCCCCACCGTCCCTAAAAAAATATTAATATGGTAAATCAAAATGAGTTCATGGCATAATTATGAATGTTCCTTCATTATTTGAAAAATTACAAATACCTCCAAACATTTAATGAAATTATGTGATCCTTGGATGACGCTTGTAATTGTCAATTTTGTCCTTATTGTATTGTTTAAAAAATATAAAATATTATAAAAAGTTCAAACGAGATGGATGAAAAAATTTAAAAAATTGCAAAAAATAAAAAATAAAAAATCCACTTAGTACATAAAAATTATAATAAATTAATATTATTTACCACGTCCAAATAAAATCAACACGAAAGCTTGAGTTTTGACAAGAATTATTGAGCTTTCGGTAGATGTTATCTATAACAAAAATATTTTACCATAAATTTTAATTGTAGCTAATGTTTTCCCTTCACCTAAAAAAATGATAATTACATTTATACTCCTTGATCTATGGTTTGTTTACACAAATCATCCATATCTTTTAGATAATTACACATACATCTACTAAAATATTATTATCACTTACACAAACCACTCCTTACTTTTTGAAAAATTACATATAGGTCCCATAAAAGTTTTAGCATCATTACATAAACTACCTCTATTTTTTTACTGTCAGTGATAGTTTCTATAGTTATCGAAAAAATATGAATAATTTATATAAATATATAAACCATGGATTAAAAAACAATGACCAGTAATGGTTGTGTGAACTTAAGAGAGTTGGTAGAGTAAGAGAAGAGGAATGAGGAGGACAAGGACTAAAATTGTAGCCACAAAAAGGGAGTTCAAACTGGAATTATTAGGGTTTAAGAATGATGCAATAATAGGAGTGGTTGACCGGCCAAGAACACCTGCAAGAATTCTTTAACATAAATGAACAAGTGATCATCTGGATGGATGTTCCCTTTTTCTTACATAATATAATATATGATATTGATATGATGATGATGATGCATACACAGCATGCTTGTTTTTTAGTTCAAAATACATGCCCCTCTAAGTTTCTAACATCATCATCATTCATTGCAACAACATCAAACATCATGCATGCATGCTATTGCAGCTGGAAAGGTATCAGCCACCAACTCTTACATCATGTGGATCATCACACTTTGGGCATTATAAGTCAGCAGATGATTGAGAAGAATCATCACAAAACTCCTTCCCTTTTCCATGCATTAGGTCCCAATATCACCGGCAACGGCTGATATGTGTGGGTATTAGTCTATTTTAATAGTAGTTGTTTGTCCTTTTCGATAGCGTTCGCTGGTTACTGTATGTAGATATCATTAGATAGTGATAATGATATGATCATTGATACAGTTGTTAATGATTGAGATTTATGCTATTACTGCAACCGACTCGTTTAAAAAGAAAAAATTATCTCCACCAAATTGCATCTAATTAGTGGGAGGGTTATCAGGGTCAGGTAAATCGGGCTCACGCCCTGAATGGGATGGATTCGGGGTTGAATAATGGGTATAAAGATGGGTTTTTTAGTTGGATCAGACCTACTGCATATTCGTTATTATCATAACACTGATATATATTACACCTACGTATGCATATATTGTATGCAACTCGGCTTTAAATTATGATATAATATAATTATAATTTTTAGTTTGAAAAAGAACATGTATCAATCTTAGGATAACAGTAATATATGTGGGATACGAAAGTATGATAAAAAATACACAATATTACAGCATTGTGGCATTCACATTTCTAACCACCTCCCCCCTCCCCACCCCTGAAAGAAGAAAACAGAAAAGCTAACAAGAAGAGTGTGGGATTCTGTGAGGGGCAAAGAGGCAATAAACCTCATGCTTTGGCCATTTGAACCTTTCAAGAGGGACAAGACAATCTTGAGACATACCCTGAGGTTATCTTGTTCGTCTCAAGTGTAGACAAGATATATTAGGTTGTTTGAATAGAAGATATGGGGGTTAAGGATTTCTATTTCATAATAACAAAGTTGTTGGACTTGTTTGAATAGTTTTAGATTACAATGAATTTCAAGTTTCTCAGTACTAGTGATCACATGGTTCTCGGTGGGCATTAGGAGAGGGTGTCGGGTCGGATTTTGCGGTTCTGATAATTCGGGTTTGGTACCCGTAAATTTTAGTGATCATAATAGGATAAGTAAAATAATTTATGAAATTTTAAATACCCGATTTAAATTATCCATACCTGCAAAATCCAACCCGACACTCACCCCTAGTGGGGCATATAAGAATGTAGGTTAGTAAGTTCACAGTCTACAATGAATGAGAAAATTGGTCTACTCTATACTTTTTAAATGGACCAAATTTTCTGTTTTAAAACCTATTACATTTTCTATTTCATTTAATATATATACGTGATTTAGTTTTTGTAAATATGATCTGTGTATTAAATAGAACAGTTGATGGAAATATGATCTGAAATATAAAATTTGAATCCACTTTTCAGGACATGGAAGATGGTGTACAACCTTAACCCACCTTAAAGGGCCAAATGTTTCTAAATCTTTCCAAAATCACGTCCCAACATCTTGAAAAATTGCTATGATAAGAAATATAATCTGGTATTAAAAAAATCACAAGATGACAATTTTTTTCTGGGCAAAGTGAAAACCATGTGGTTTTAATCAATATAGAGACTAAAAATGCAAATGTCGAAAAAATTATTTTTTAAACACGTTAATATAAAACTTTGATTATTATTTTTTAGATTTCAGACTTAATAGGCTAATATAGACCCAAGCCAAAGCCATACCCCGTTGGCCGCTAGGGCTCGACGGGGCTTGGCTCCGTCCCTGCATATATATGCACATAAACACGACCCAATAGTATAATGCAAGCCACGTCGGTTCAATATAAATAAGGGCTGTTGATGTAGTCTAATTTTTTACAATTTAATATTTTCACACTTGATACATATAAGTGATTCTTGCTTCTTACACATTCACATACATATATATACGATCAAACAGTGAGAATCAAATCACGTCATTACAATATAAATACATATTAGTGATTCTTGACTTCTCACACAATCGTATGCATGTGTACACAAACACGACCAAATAGTCGAGCCACGTTAGTACAATATAAGTAAGGCTGCTGAAGTAGCCGACTTCTTACCATTTGATGTTTTTACACTCGACGCACATAAATAAAAACCCATTTTTCAATATATTTAGCTCATGTATGTCTTGATATGTGATAAACCAAAAGCAGCAAACTTGCCTCATTGCTGCTAAATTTATATAACCAGCAAAGTTTACATCAAACAACAAAGAGACACTAACAAATAATCCAAGGCATCTTTGGGGCTATTTTTATATTTCTATTGCCACATAGCAAAATGCAAGTCAAAGAACAGCCAATGAGGCACATACTTAAGTTTTTTCAGAGCTACTCAATGAGCAAGAATTGAGGAAAACTCCCTCTTGTCCTTTCAAACATAGAAGAATTACACAGATGGGAAGTACTTGTTGAGGTTGAAGGGAAGGGAGTAGAATTCCTCGCTTCTTGTATCGGTCTTGAACGAACGGAACTTGTCCCACCAGTGCTTGCCTCTGTCTTTCCTTATCTGTGGGTCCTTCTTGTCGAGGGTGTTGTCGAAGAAAAACGCCAGTATACCGGCCACGAAAGCTTCTGACGAGAAGGGGACGTTTACTATGTCGTTAAACTGCAAGAAAAGATTCGAATCAAGACAGCAGTTTTGTAAGCCAGTAGTTAAAAGAAACATATTCGATTGAGAATCTTGTAAGAGATTCAGAAGTTTGTGATTTGTTTGTTTACCCATCGGGCATGTGTGTGGGCTGGACCGTATCCATTTATAGCTGTGTACTCGTTGAAGTACTGAGGCACTGACAAGCCCAGAAAGATAGAAACGGCTAATATGAATTTGTTTCGAAAACTGTTCAGCTGGCAGAACTGGAGAAAGCTTAAACCACCAACACCTGCGTATGCGATGAGAAAAACAAGTCATGTTATGAATCAGTTGTAAAAGGGTTGTTTCTCTCAGTGGATTTTTCTAGTATTATACACATACCGACGTAGGCGAAGAAGACACAGTACAATGCAGCTGTGATGGATGGTGGGATTGAAGCAAAAACAGCCCCAAATTTCCCTAGGAAGACATACTTTGTTGTTAAAGATGAGATTTGCAACACAAATTCGGTGACAAGAATGGAAGTGGAGAATAGTTTTTACCAAGAACAGAAAAGAAGAGCATGAATCCAGCAGATATCTGCACGACTCTTCGACTGCCGACGCGCGTTAGTCCCAATAGGCCAGCATTCTCACTGCATGGGACCGGAGAATCGACTTGTATTGTAAGTGAATTCTGAATTGATTACAACAAATAATCATGTGGAAATGAATAGTGGAAAGTCTTACATAGATACTGACGATCCGTTCGCAGTTCCAAACAATCCAGACAACAAGATTCCGACACCCTGGCATACGTAGGCAGTTCAGAAAAGAACAATCACATCTTAACCTAAGATTGCAAGCTCTTTCGTGCTTAATATTTGAAACTGTTGGCTGTTACGATAGGTAATATCCTAATCTCAGGAAAGAGGAAGATTTGAACATCACTATCATAAATGTCGAACACTTTGTCGCTGCGTAGAAGCATATATTTCATTATATAAATATTATGACAAATGTGACATCACATATAATTTGTTATCGCTCGGCTCCTGGTGGAGCTCGAGCGGTTAAGTCTTAGTCTTAGCAAAGTGGTGATTTCATAAAGCTGCGTGCCTTGTTCACACATTTCAAGAACTCATTTGCCTTCTGTGTTTCTGCTAACAAGATACAAGTGTTTACCTGCCAACCTACACCACGGCTGAGGATCGATGGTGGTAACGGGGTTGCACTGGCATGTCTGGAAGCACCAATCAGGGCACCAGTTGACTGCAAGTACCGTTGCAAAATGCACAGAGAAAACATTAGAACAATCAATAAATTTGTAGGTTGAATATAAGCGGTTTTGGTTTAAGTCTTTTTGGTGCATGTGTGTGTGGCAGGCGAAAGGTGGCGGCTCATATTTATGCACTTGAGTACAACTGATCAATATATATATATGTATAAAAATGTCTGTGTGTGTGTGTCATCTGAGATCTTGTATGTAATTTGATCTAATGGTTTAGAAAGTATGATAGAAACACGGAAACAACCTCTACAAGAGCAACAAAAGCAGCCATCATCATAGCAAATGCTTCACCGGCATCAAACGAAGGTGCTCCCCATTGGAAGGGATATGGGATTCTTATCCTGCACGGCAAACCCATAAAACTCGAGTAATTTTTTCAGAACGAAAAATTTATAGCTATTAAATATAGTAAATGCATTTAAAGCGACAACCCATGCAGCCGCTAACTAATATGTATATCCGTATGCTGAAGATCAAACTACATACATTAAATTCAATTGCATTATGACCAAATCTAAGTGCAAGAAAATCCACTAAGTGCAAAATATTATTACAACAATATAAACATTAATGATCTCTCTTCATTATCTTAATACAAAACTGGATTATATCTTTGAAGCTCGTTATCTAATGAAAAAGGTAAGCAGAAATCTGAACTCACCATGGAGCAGCATCAATAAGTCCAGCACGATCAGTTCTGCAGCTTGTTTGCGTCTTTAGGGACCTTCCATTGTAGGCTCCACCAACAGTAAGTAAATGGGCGTAAATCCACACAATCACCACAGTGATAATAACTGCAAACCGGTCAAAGATATGCTTTCCGGGGCGTATCAAGTGTGGCAGATACTGCAGTAAACAATATATTAATTTTACCCAAAGTTCCAGTTGAAGCTAAAACTGAGCTGATACCTTCACTTTCAGCATTTTACCGGGCCATGTGGAGTAAGTCCTTTATAAATGAGAAAAACACACAAAATGGACTGCAATTTAAACTGTTACCTGAGAAAAGAAAACCAGAAGCACGAGCTCCGGCAACCCAATCTCCACACATTTGGCAACCTAAAGAACCACGGGAAGAGATCAAATCCAATGGTCTGTAAAATCCAGGAGAGTTGTATACAGGAGGATCCAAGTGAATAGCTGCACATACCCCAGGAAAACCGAATTCGTAGAGCCCAAAACCAGCAAGCGCGACCAAAGGAACAGCTGAAATAGGACTGAGAAACCTGTTTGTTACACATTGTGGATTAGTACTAGAAGAAAACACCAGCCACATATTAAATGCTTGCATGAGAAATGACTTGCATAAGTCAAACGGCATAATAAATGACTATAACTTGAGGAGACACATGTATAAACCTTGCAATATTGCGCCAAAGACCGCTGAAACCAAGCACTATTTGAATGGTTGACGCAACAATAAGTGCACCCTGAGTGGCTCGCATCGTCTTCTTGAACCTCTACATGGTTATTTACAGATAGGTATGTGTAAGACAAGAAGTTCAGTAAAATTAATAAATATTATTTATACACTTATATGTCGTGTAGCAGAAATTTAATGCATGGTAACTGGCTGGTCAGGTTGTGTGATGATCGTAATCCTATGTAAAACAAGCACTTGGAACACAAGGTTAAACAGCAATAGGATCTCGATCACAAACCGATATAGGATCCGGGTCATTCCATCTACCCGACAGGATAATTGAAATTGTTGGCGCGACAAAAGTGTATGAACCTCCTATCACAACTGGTAATCTGGTTCCAAACCATGTTTGCAACAGAGTGTTCAACCCGGCAACGAACAGCAGAGTCTGAATAACTTGTGCTTTCTCCTCCTGGAAGAAGTGCAAGCAGGTAGAAGGAGTTGGTAAAGGAATGATAAATCATATAAAATCGGTATTCAGATACTGAACTGCATATGAGCACTTACGTTTCCTCCTCCCATTTGAGGAACGAGCGCGGTGGGTATGATTACCGTTGTGCCAAGCATTACCAGATAATGTTGGAACCCCAGAAGGATAGCCTCAGCTGCAAAATCGAAACACCAAACCGTTGAAACAACTCCTTCCTAGACCATTTCTCATGCAAACGTGCATGAGGAGACATTAAGAAGATGTTAAATGCGAAAACATCCAAAGTTAATAAATTCAAATAAAAACACAAGACAAATTTCTTTAAAGTACAGTATACCTCAATTATGGAAAGTATTTCCTGGAAGTTCATACCAGATGATACGAGGTTTATCTTATATTGAACATAACGGAAAATCTGAATTAGGACATGAATAAATGAACAACAATAACTAAATCCAAACAGACCCAACGACCGATCAAACTAACAAAAGAGAAACAAAACAACAATTTATCTTAGGTCACTGTCTGACGTTATCTTATTCGATGTTCATATAGCCAGAAACGAATACTAGAGCCCAAGAAATCCACAGCAGACATGCTATCAATGAATCATAATGCATACAGTGGGTACAAGTATTAGTTTAAAGAAAGTTGGATTGAAGTTCAATAACACAATATTCCAATGTAAAGCAGACAGAACAAGAATCACAAAAAGGTAAATATAAAAACAGAACAACGACGACAAAGGGCCAAAAGGAATAGGTATCCAAAAGAATCAAAACACATTAGTAATAAGCTGACTACTCAAGGATATGCATTAACAGAAAACACAGACTTCAAACAACCGGCTTCAGCAAATATTCTCCCACACCAAGAACACAATTAACCCAAAAACTCCAAGTACATGCACAAAATCCACAAAACAAATGAAATAAAAAAGAATTAAACTTTAATTACTTCACCATCTTAAAATGAGAAAAAACAACATGGCTCAAGGAATCCACCAAAAGTTTACACTAAAATTTAAAAAACAAACACCAGAATATACTAAATACTGAAATTAACATTAACAAATTTCATGAGGTACTGACGCCATGGAGGAGGACTAGTAATGCAGTAATGAACATTGGGAAGCTGATCTTTAGGTTGGTGTGGCGGCGGGTCATCCTTTGATACAGCAGCTCCACCTCCTGCCATCTCTTACTCTTCCTGTTTCCCTTCAATCCCTGCAAAGAATTAGTGAAGAAAAAACAAAAAAAAGAAAAATTCAAGAACTGTTCTCACTGTACTTCTTGTGAAGCAAAAACGCAAAAAACCCGGTACCCAAAACAATGCAGATCAGAAATCATTCAGAAAACGTTGGAAAGACAACAGAAATGTGAACAAAACAACAACTTTATGAGTAGCCCAGAAAGACAAGATTCAAGAGAAATGCTCATACGATGAATGAAACCCCAAATAACAACAGCTCACATGTAAGTGTGCACCATAACCACCCCGACCTCACCTTTTTTGCAAACAGTAAAAAGAAGTAAAGAACAGAAACTCAGGGGAAATGAGGGAAGCTATACAAAATGAAACAGTAGGCTAAGAACTCTGTGTGTGTGTGTGTGTGTGTGTGCGCTTGGGAAGTGTCATTACTTCAAGAAAATTAAAACTATATAAAAACAGCAGCCCAGAAAACAAAAGGATGAAAGGAAAAAAAATAAAATAAAACAAGGTACCCAGATGAGAAATGAAGAAGCTTTTTAAGAATCAAAAACCAAGAATGTTAAGTTAAACCAAAAGAAACCAAAGACCCCACCTCAAGAAAGGTTTCAGGGAGAGAGGGAAAAGGAAAAAGATGAAAACTTTATAGAGAGGGTACAAATGGTAACGGCAATGGGGTAATTGGTATATATTTTTCCGCACAAAGGGCAAGAAAAAGAGGTGTTGGATTTTTATTACAGCATTTAATGTCACCTTCACGCGTGTATTATATATAATCTTATTTTCAAATTATTATTCAAAAAGAACTAATTATATGTTAATATTTCATTAAAATATAACATGAAAATATGATAAAAGATTAGCATTCCGCGTAAGAAAAAGTATACAAAAAAGTTGGAAGCAGAATGTGAAGATAAAAAGATAGAGAAACTGGACCATGTTTCTAGTTTAATACTCTCTCTCTCTCTCTCTCTCTCTCTCTCTGAAATTCTTGAGAAAAACGGACACATATACTGAAGAGAATCTTGAACAAGGTAGAGTTAAATACTACGTTGTAATGTTTCCTTGCGCTGATTGTTTCCTTACTGCACTCACTCACAAACACATATGCGCTCCAGATAATATAAAATAATTAAGAAAAAAATACTGCCAAGAATTCTTTAGTAAGTATGATTTAATATTTTATTACTTAGGTAATCTTTTTATACTTTTTTCCAGAATTTGTGAGTACTAATAATGGCTGAGAGCAAATTCAGGCAACCTGGTTTGAAACTAGTTGGCAGTATTAATGCACTTCACCTAGTCTTTTTTCTATGGTGATTGGCTGATTTACCCTTCAAAACTACAGCACATAGAGATGACATTTTGAAAACATTTTTGTGCTAAAAAATCTTGCTTAGTTGGCGATGTAATAGCCACGAGTTTGAATTCCATCAATGCATGTGTTAGGCTATTTTAATAATAATTATTACTTAGTTATAAATATTTAATATTGATATCTGATGGGCAATTTTTCGCTAATAAATAAAAAACAATTATTTGCATTGTCATATTAAAATATTACTTAATAATTTAATATACTTATAAATAATTATCAAAACAAAAATAATTTAATATACTTCTAACTCAAGTCATGAATTATCATTATATTAATGGATAATTTGTAAGCATTTCTATTAGTGACTTTATAGTTTTCTAATTTATACTAATATGTAACGACGACTAGAGTCGAAATTACCTATTTTTGTATGCACCATCAGTTGTATTCAAATTCATAATTTAAAAAAAAAAAAAGAAACAAAAAATAAAGAATATAATAAGTGTCCGACATTGATTGCAAACGAGAAGTATGAATGATTTATAAGCCCCAGGACTTCTCTCCCAAGCGAAGCACCTTTTCGACACTGATCGAATCTAGCAAAATGATGTGGATTGCGACTTGATCAATACCCCATTGTACAAAGTATATTGTTTGCCCCAATTTCGTATGGGCCTCACAATTTTGTTATGAAAAGGCGCCTCGCCATGGAGAAAATTTTGAAACTTATAAGTCATGCAAATACTTTATTTGCAACTAATGTAAAACACTTGCCTACGTTAGCGAGTAAACTCCAATTTTTGTTTAATTACTATCTCAAAGGGAAATGGATTTCAAGAATCACAAATTAAAATGAGTAAAATTCATTTTAATCCCCCACATTTGATTTCAACTTCAAAATAGTTCATATCTTTTCAACTAACTTCAAATTAGTCTCTCTAGTAGTTAATTATTCCATATTACCCTTATCAAACTTTTTTTTTTAAATAAAAATTATTTTAGTGCGTCATTTTTCATTTCTTTATTGCAAGTTGGTCTCTTATACATTAACTTAGAAAATATAATTATTTTAATTGAAAAATGTTATCATTAAAAGTTTATTCAAATGTTTGTGTACATTCAATTTTAAACATTTTAGATATTACTTATTTTTTTAGAAATATATATGTTAATTGAATAAATAAAAAGTATTAAAAAGTAGAAGAAAGTTATGAAAAATTATTGAAAAAAAGAAAAATTGAGAAGAATAAAACACAAATTAATAAAATATTTTTAAAAATAAAAAATGACAAACAAAAAAAATTGAAGATAATAAAATGTTGATATTTAATTATATAAAAGTACAGATAATAATTTAATCAATGACATATGAACATAATTGTCATGAATTTATTAAACTTCTAAAATTTTCATATAAAAGAATATTGCCGGAATGAAATAAGGAGTTTTATATACCCCATTCTGAAGAATATTTATATTTATATTTAAGTTTTAACTGATATATTTATATTCTTAATTTTTTCCTCTAATTTTAAAAGTTTTTTATTTTTAAATATTTTTTATCTATTTTTTAATTAAACTATATTTTCCAATTTATTTATTTAATTATTTTTATTCGAAAAAATCAATAAGTTCATTAATTCACAATAATCATATTAATTTATCATTAGATAAATTATTATTTGAGGGCCAACAATAAATTATTTCAATTAAAACGAGTTTTATTATTCTAAGTTTAAAAAATAGAAGTTCCAAATTGTAATTAAAAAATAAAAAGTTAAAGCATGATAAAAAAAAAAAAGAGTTTCATAAGGGTAATATAGGAAAACCACGTATTGGAGTGACTAATTTAGAGTGAATTGAAAAAAATAAGATCTATTTTGAAATTAAAATCAAAAGTCAGGGATTAAAATTAAAATTAAAAAATCCTTATCTCACATTAAGAATAAAATTAAATTTATTTGGGATAGGAACGAAAAAATCAAATCTTTCCCAAATAATATGACTTTGGGTTTTCAAAAATACGACTCAAAATTCAGCTCATTTACCACTGAAACAATAATTTATAGCTATAAAAGGAATATTGGGATGTCAAAAATGTTAATCGGACTTTGGGATAGCAAACAAAATCACCGACACATTATTTTTATACCATAATAACAATTCAAATTTCTTATTTATTAATTTTATTTAACTATTTTATGGTCAGTATAATTACAATTTATTTATTTACTTATTTGGTCGAATCCATACTTAATTATAATTTAATTACATTTTTCTATATGGGCCTTTCATATTCACTTTCCTATTCTAACTCAACTCAATTTTTTACTAAATTATGATATTATTATTTTTATTATATTTCATATACTATATATTATATAATTTCACATGAATCATATACACGAAAATAATCGAATAATCACGATAAATCCATACATATAATATTATATCTTATACTGACCCAAATTGTGCAGCACGAGTCTAGAGATGTCTGTATTTTAAATTTGAAAATTGGGACGTATGTCTTGAAACGATCTTTAGGAGATCTTTCTGCATCAATTATAAACTTAAATTTTCAATGCGTATATAGAGTTTGACACTTTATGTGAGATTTTATAATGTTCAAGACAATAAATGAACACCTTTTATTTTAAATAATCTTTGTTTCGCCTTAAATTTTTTAAGTTTTTCAGACAACGAGTATATTATATTAGTTAATTAAATGTAAATTAGATAAAAGTTTTAATTTTATGAGCAATTAATTAGTATTATTTGAACTACAAGAAAACAGGGTATTGGAAATGAAATTCTTTATTAATAATATATATTGCATTTTTCTATGTAATTTTCAAGAAGATGTATTAATTAAAATTCTTAAGAAAAATGTAATAATCGGATTAATTATTTTTTTATTATAAAAAAATAAACTAATAAAACATATAATATTAATATAGCAAGTCGAGGATTATCACTCCCGGACAGTGTCTTCAACAGTTGAGTAGACTTGTTATATTAATATTATTTAAATATATTTTTTATTATTTTATTTTTTTAATAATAAATAATAATTAAGCCTGTAATAATTGGGCTTTAATTTTACTATTTCAAATTGTAGTAGTAAAATAAATAGTGAGCATCCAGCATAGAACATGATGAATTTGATGGATTTGATGAAGTCGCGTTTCCTTTCCCAAACTTTTCAGCATCTTCAAGCTTCATTCTTGGATTTCCAACCTTTTCTAACTGCCACATCAAGGGAATGCCAGCAAGAGTTTTCGAGATAAGTATTTTTCAGCTTATAAATTCCACAAAACACTTTTAAAATATTTAAAATATCATCTTTTTTTTTATAAAAATGTTAAAATAAATATTTGAAATAATTACGTCTTCCTCTCTTAAAATTTAGTGTAATTACACTTAGACCTTGTTGGTTTAGGAAATTACTTCTAGTACCCCTAATGTTTAGTTCCATCTAACAAATAAATCTCTCGATTAGTCGAAATTCACCGAATTTGCTGATATTAATAAAAAATAAAAAAAAATCTATATATGCCCACGTTTGACTTTTACTGACTTATTATAAATCAAATAAATCTTCTTATCATCACATTACCCCCTACGTCTTCGCTCATTAATGCATATGAGGGGGTAGATCTTCAGCGTTATAAGGTTGTTTAATCTAAAAAAATTATTTGACCTGCAATAAGTCATTAATAAGTTAATTGAGGGTAAATATCAATTTTCATTCAGTTTTTTCGTTAATACAACAAATTCAGTGAATTTTAACTAACGGAGGGACTTATTTGTTTAAGTGAAGCAAACCTCAAGGGTGTTAGATGTAATTTATCAAATCACGTGGAGTCTACATATATTACACCAAACCTCAGAAAAGATGAGTGCAATTATCCCTAAATATCTTTATCAAAAGCTAAAAGCACTTTGAAATGTGTTTTTAGCTGCTTTGAATTTTTTTGTAAACAAATTCAACTTTTCTTTGGATTACTTCACTGCCATTCTTATAATTTGATTCGAATTTATCCTTTTTAATCTATTTTTAAATTTCGAATCTAATTAAAGTTGATATAAGAGTTTTTAAATAATTTAAATAATTTAACATAATATTAAATCTATATTCTCACATATTTAATATTTTAGAATTTTTATATTTCAATTGGTATATTAAATGATCTTATTCCAATGTCATAGAAAAAAATATAAATTAAATTTATATAATTAATTAATAAAAATATATTTTGACAATCATGCAAATCTATTTATTATTTATGAATGGCCAATTATATTAGTTAGAGGGAGAATTATTGAATTAAAGATTTCAATATATAAATGACAAATATTTTTGTAAAAAAACTAAACATGAAATAAAATATATTATTTTTTTAGAAAAAAATAATTATTATTAACAAAAGAGAAATGCAAATATTCAAGAAAATAATTTTTTTTTCATATGGGGACAAAACGTCTTTAAACCATTTTTTCCCAAACACTATCCAATTTAGCTTCTATCTGCTTTTTAATTTTTTTACAAATACCACCCACTTTTAATTCTTCTACAACTTTCAACTTTTTCGACAAAAATTAATTTTGTAAACATATAAGTTTTCAAGCAAATAAATTAATAACACACCCAACTTTTTTATCAAACATTTTTGTATCACTATTTTCCTATTTTTAAATTAATATTTTTCAAACACTTTTCTATTTACATCTTCTTTTTTTAACTTTTTCTAAAAATGGTCTCTTTTTGAAAAAATAAATTGATTTGCAAACACTCCCAATTTTTCACCATGCCACTAATGAACAAAAAGAGCCAATTAATCATGATGGAAACTTAATTTTCAGCTGCTAATTATTTGATTAGTGTCACTAATCACATTTTCCTTGGTGCGGAAACATGTGATATATAGGGGAAAAGTATTATTTTAGTTCGCTAAATATGTTTAATTTTAATTTTAATTCGATAATTATGTTCATTTTTATTTAGGTCCAGTAACTTACGAAATTGCTTACTTTTAGTCATTTGGCAGATTTTCGGATAATTTTACCCCTATACTACTTTTGAAAGGCAGTTTTAGTCCATATGCACTCATAGGGGTAATATTGTCCGAAAATCTGCCAGAGGATTAAAAGTAAGTAATTTCTTAAGTTACTGAACCTAAACAAAAACTGACATAGTTATCGAACTAAAATTAAAATTAGGCATATTTAGCAAACTAAAATAATACTTTTCCCTGATATATAGGTCATAATTTCAAAAACTCAATTATCGCAGGTATATCACCTCAAAGTAAATTTTTTTCCAAATTTAAATTTAAATTAATCATATGGCAAGAACTTTTGTATTTGACAAATGATTAATTACTTATTTTAAATTATATATTAATCACGTGACAATTATAATATACTTATTATATAATGGTCTAAGTTCGACATAGTCCAATTCAAATCAAAACCCCACCCGATTTCTATAAACTACATTTCGACTGATTTTTCGAGTCGAAGGAATAATTTGAAAAAAAAATAGAAATTTTAAATAATTTTATATTAATTTTGAAGAATTTCAGGTAAATATCTTTGTTTTTGGATTGTAGATAGTTAGCTTAATTTAAGTTGCTCAATTGCAAAGGCCACACATAGAGCAACTTATCCTCTCCATAGCATGGTGGGAAAATGGGGCTACTTTGAAATTTTGTCCCTTTCTTTCTTTTTTAGATCCCTTGGTGATATATATATATATATGTATGTATATGTAGGAAAGATTTTTATTCCAAAATGATCAAAAGGTGAAAATAAGATAATTTTTCAAACTGGCATAAGAAATTGTGTCAATTCATATTTGTGAAATTACTTAAAGAGGGTGTTTGGGCGAGCTGATAAATATTTTAAAATATTATTTTATAAAATATTTGACAGTTTATAATATTCGATAATAATATTTCTTATTTAATAACTTATTTAAAAAGATAATGGACCAAATCACGACTTTTCTTAAAGGGTAAAAAACGCCATACATGTATAATTATATGAACAAAATTACAATATAGCCAACATATTCGTTTGCAATACAGTTCGTGTAATAATATTCGCGCTTGAAAGGAGAGAATTACAATAAAAATATAATATCAGGGCTGCAATATCATTTACAGATTTCAACCGGATCAATGCTATCAATTATAGCTTTTAACATAACAAAAGATGTCCACTCTTGGCAATTGGTATTGGAGCTATAACCGTCAGTACCCATGACACTATATAAAGCAACCAACCGAGAGAAAATTATTAGCCTGTGTGATAATAACTGCTCTCGTCATAAAAAGACAATTAAAACTCGAGAAGAGATTGATAAGTTGTACGAGAACATATCGCTCGCATAACGGAACCACAATCCAAACTCATCTCTTGAACTAGTGTACAGTTTAGATTTTTTAACTTGCGGTTGTTATCGTCAACTGTAACTTTTGACACAACAACAAACGTCGAACGCGACGTAATACAATTGTATGCTCATCCAACAATTAGTAAATTCAATTTTAATAATACAACAACAAATAGCCTGGAATTTTCCATAATGGGGTTTATATATGAGTTGAGGTTATAAGAAACACATGAAAAGTAAGAGATAAGAGTAGATGGAGAAAGAAAAAAAGAAAATGTCAAAGAACATAACATGGGAGTTGCTTTGGATCTTTTTTAATTATTCTATGGGTATAAATAGATATACCAAAAAGGTGGGGGGCCACTTTGCAACTCACAAATTCCCTACTTTTGAATATCTTCCTTTCTTTTCTTCTCACTTTCCCTAAAAGCATGCAGAGACAAAAAGTTTGTAGACCTATTCCAACTTTATTTCTCTCAATTTTTAAGTAAATAAATATATTTTTTTCTTTGAAAAAATACTCTTCTTTTGGTAACATGTTTTGAGGGGTGTTTGCAAAAGTTTATCCTTTTTAAAAAGTGTTTAATTAAAAAAAAAAAATCAAAAGTGGATAAAGAAAAATTCTTGTTCGAATCAGGTCTTCCCGAATCAATCCAACCATAGAGCAAGTGTGGTACACTTGTCATGTGATTGGTCGATTTTATGAACTACACAACATTCATACTACAAGTGTATTATATTTGCCATATAATTGGTTCAGGTCCGATCAAAACCAGTATGGATTAGAATTTCTCGATGAATAAATGGTGAAAATGTAAAAGTTGGGAGTGTTTGACATTATATTTTCAAACACCTTCATTTAGGGAGTGTTTGTGAAAATTTCTGCTTTCAGAGAATTAAATTTTATAGAAAAAATTAAAAGTTGTAACAAAATCAAAAGTGGGCTGTGCTTGTAAAAAAAAATAAAACATAAATAAAAGTTAAATTGGGCAGTGTTGGGGAAAAAACACTTCCAAAATAAGCTTAATTGGATAAAGATCGTTTTGTTTTCATGTATTAAAAGAATACTGTTTCTACTTAATATTTGCACTTGTCTTTTGTTAATAATAAATTATTTTTCTCGAAAAATAAGACATTTTATTTCAATTATTATATTTCGTATTAATAAAATAAATATTTATCATTTATACAAGATAAATACTTGCATGATTGCAAAAAAATATTTTTTTATTAATTAATCATGCCAAAATTTATATTTTCTATGATATATGAATAATATAAATTTAGAAATAAAATTTAAAAATTGTAAAATAATGAATATGTGAAAGCAAACATTTTATTAGCTTTAAATTATTGAAATTATTTGAGAACTCTAATATTGACTTTAGATGTGCATTTTTTTTAATATAAATTAAAATTAAAATTATTATAATAAAGATGAAGTAGTCCGAAAAAAGTTAAATTTATTTACGGAAAAACCAAAGTAGCTAAAAGCACCCACCAAAATTCTTCTAAATTTCGACTCAAAAGTACTTTTTTTAGCAGTTTTAGAAGCAGAAACTGGTAATCCAAACATCTAAAAAATTCTTTAATTTTGTCAATAAATTACAAAAAGTTGCTGGAAATAAGGTTATAATGTTTGGCTCCAAGGTGCAATTTAAATTGTAAATAAAAAACTTCAAAAAGCTGATAAATCAGTTATATTAAACTACTGCAAATACCCCTTTAAAATATTTCTAGTTAATAATCCAAAATTTATTTACAGACAGTTTCTAATTTTTTTCCTACTTTTTTACTAAAAACTCCCAAACTTTAGATTTTTATTCCTCACTGCTTATTTCAAAATATTTTCTAATTTTACTTTTGCTTCAAAAATTAATTTTATCTTTTTTCTTTTCTTTTAATTACAACTGGAGTGGGGATAGGAATGACAATTGGCCCCAAAAAATTGGGGCCCTAACCCAAACCCACCCCACGTGGGATGGGTTTGGGATGTATTTTCCCAGATCGGGGTGGGTTCAGGGCTTTTTGGGTGTGAACCGACTAGGTCCGGAGCGATGTACAGGTCTTGTCCTAAACCCGCGCGTAGGCCAAGGCCCCGCCCCCGCCTGTGTAATAAATTTTGTATTTTGTATTATTTATTATTAATATATAATATATTATTAATAAAATAGTATAGTATTATATATAAATTCTAAATAATTTTTGCATATACCCAACTCTATATAAGAAATACAAAAAATAAAAAAATAGTTGATAAGAAAATTAATAATTTAGATGAAAGTATTCTTGTCTTATACAATTCATTTTAGATTGAAAACTATATTAAAGTGTTTTAATTTGAACTGATATTATTTATTAAAATATTAATTGAATATATTCTTTGTATAATATATTTTAAATCGTAAAATTATATTAGTTGATGAAAAAATTAATAATTTAGTTGAACGTAGTTTTTATCTTATACAATTTATTTTAGATTGAAACTATATTAAGGTATTTAAATTTAAACTGATATTATTTATTAAAAAATAATATATTAGTTGAATGGATTCTTTGTATAATTTAATTCATTGTAAATCGTAAAATGATATTTGTTGATGAGAAAATTAATAGTATAGTTGAATGTATTCTTTGTCTTAAATTTTGTATTTTCATTTTCAATAATAATTATTTTTTCACAAAAAAATAATAATTTTATTTTGATTAGTATATTTCATATTTGATCTTTTTTTATATATTTATAAAGAACTTAATGTTTAATTTAATAATACTCCCACTAAGTAATATAATTGTTGATTCATACACAATAATTAGATGATTTGTATGATTGCAAAAAAAATATTTTTTATTAATTAATTATAGCCACTTAATTTATAATTTTTAAATACGTGCACGTGTAAATTTGATTATTATTAAATTATTTAAAAATTTTAATACCAGCTTTAAACATACAATTTTAAAAATAAAATAAAAAAATAATAAAGTATTATTAAGATTATCATAATGAGACTAAAGTATAAAACAAAATGAATTTATTTAAAAAAAAAAGACAAAACAACTAGAAACACTCTGGTCTAAAATACTTTTCTTAGCAATTTAAGAAGCGGACGTTGTCATCTCAAATATTATAAAAATAATCTTTTTAAAACCATAAACTAAAAAATACTTTTTCGAAAACTCTCGCAAACACTCCCTCAACCTCAATATTAATGGTAAAATTGTAATTTTATCCCAATTCTCCCAAAGTAGTTCTTACAAACACTCCTCCACTTTGAATTCATCTCCACCTACCAATGGGCCGACATGGGCCATGGGACAGCTCAAATACAACACAAAAAATTGGAAACCTGTTATTGGGCTCGCCCAAGTTCGGCCCAAATTAGAGAAAAATGGCCCGTCAGCCCAAATTAGAGAAAAATGTACCTATCATAATATTTTATAAAAAAAAGAAGATTTTTTTTACTAAAAAATGACTATTTGTAATATTATTGTATTAATTTTTTAATATATATACAAAAGAACCAATTTCGATTAATGAAAAAAGAACCAATTTGGATTAAACCTTATTCCAACTTTGTTGGAAAAACATCTCATGCTCTCCGTCTCCCCGGCCCTCCGGCTCGTGAGCTTTTTTTGTTTTTAAAAAAAGTGTATAATTTTTATTTTTAAAATTTTTATATTTTTAATTTCATATATAATATTTTTCAATTTTATACTCAAAATTGAATGTATATTAAAATTATTAATCAATACCATATATTTTATTTTTATATAATAATAAACTATAGTATTTTTATTTATACATTTAATCTTTATACAAAAATAAGTTTAATCAACAATTTAGTAAGTTCTAATTTTTTCAATTAATTATTCCATATGACACATATAAATTTTGTGTTATATTTTAGTATCTATTTGTAATCTCTTATATTTTTTTAAACTGACAAGTCCGAACAATTAACTTATAATTTTTATATCTATTTGTGAGTTTTATATTTCTATCAAGATATATAGCATGCATTTTTTTTACACTTATAAATTTATGTCTAAATTTCGTGATTCCGATGAATTAATCTAAAGATGATGATAATGATAATAATAATAATAATAATAATAATAATAATAATAATTGATGTGTATAAAAAGCCCAAAGAGGCCCAATGAGAGGTCTGTAACATCTTAGAAGGTACAAAAGAACCTGACGGGTGCCCCCAAAGAACAAATTGGCGAAGGGAAGACGCCTAGAACATCCCCTACTCGAACCATGATCAAAGCTCAACAAAACATTCGGCCCAAAAGACCCCTATGGCTACCCATACTCCACCATGGCATCCAGTTGACTTAGATATCAATAGCCACCTTGAAACCACTTCACTCTAATAAGGAATGACTCCCTCCAATTAGGACTTCCTGACGGTTGCGACTCCTTGCAAACTAGGGTAGTCCCCTCAAAGCCCTCCACTCTTTAGTGGATAGGACTCTTTAGCAGTTAAGAGTCCTTGCTAATAAAGGGTACTCCAACTCAAAGATAAACATTCAACAGTAAAATTAATAGAAGATAAGAACATATTATGACTTATCGAAACGGCTCTTATCCATTTCTCACACCTTTAACGGAAACACTCCTTAACGTCTCACACACTTTCTTGACACCTTTCTCACTCTCAGAACGTTTTCTTTATGTTTCTCTTACTTTCTAAATCACTTCTCTTACTCTCTAAATCACTTCTCTCACTCTCTAAGCACTCTACTTATCATGTGTTCTTACACTTTTCATCGAGTTCATTCACCATATTTTGGTTTCAATTACATTTAATTACTTTTTAACTTTATTCAATCTCGAATCAAATACTAAATTGGACGTTGGAGTATTAATGCTTTTTTTTATAGGTCCCCCTTTAGGATTTGCATTCGCTTTGGCCCAAGTATCGAACTGTAATTCATATCCATTGGACCCGTGTGTTTTTTGAATGCATCAATAATAATAATAATAATAATAATAATGACGTTGATGATGATGGTTGAATAATTTTAACTATTATTTTATTATATAATGAAATTAATCACTATTTTGTATTTTGATTTAAAAAATTCATCTTTTTTTTTTTGTATATAATAAGATCAACAAGTTCTAAAAAATAATTTATGTTTAATTTTTTTATTACTATTAATGACTATACAAAATTATATATAAGTATTTTTATAATTTGATAAATATATATTTTTAAACTTTTATAAATTATATTAGTACTAAACTAATTAATAAGTTATATTTATAAAAATAAATTAAAATATTATACCATATATTTAATACTTTTTATTTAATATAATAATATGTAATATTATTTATAAACCCAACAATTTTAATATCACCAACAATTTTATTAAAAAAATATTCATTCTCTCTTTCTCTTTCTTTCCCACTCTTTTTTTTCTGTTCTTTCTTCCCAATTTCCAAATCTAAATCCTAAAAGGCTAAAACCCTAGCCCTAAACCAACGATTGCAAGCCCCAATCCATCTACTACGGCAACGAGGAAGCCGATTGCTGTTGTGTTGGCCAAGCAAGAAGCTCGAACAGGTTTGCCATTACATCTCATAGTCTTGGTCTCACCGTTGGGTTCTGTGTGTGTGGGCGGCGCCTATGAGGAGAAAATGGTTCTTTAATTTTTGTGTTGTTGTTCTAGTCTTTTTATACTTGTTAATACTTTTGTTTGCAATCAGCACTAATTCATATTATTGAATTCTCCAAAAATCTCCAATTGCATTTCGAGCTATTATGGAGAAACCCTTTTGGGTGTTCGCAAGAATAAAAATAAACTCTACAATCAGCACCTTTTTTTGGGTTTTGAACATATATTTAAAGTTTATCATTGTTAAATCTTTGTTATTGGAGATATATGTAATTCTTGAATGCTAGAATATTATTTTTATACACCAATTTGAATTTTCTGTGTTGGTTTGGTGCTTCAAGAAATGAAAATGGATACTGAACTGATTTGGTATGTGAAGGAGAGACTGTTGGGATGTATGCTGGGCTCGAACTAAACAATTTGCTGAGCTCGATTTCGAGCTCAAGCTCAAGCTCGTCAGATTGAGCTCGAAGTTGAGGTCTAGCTCGAACCATAAGAGCTCGTCGTGCTCGAGTTCCATGAAAAATAAAATCAAGCTCAAGCTCGAGCCAATAAAAAATGGTTGAGCTCGGCTCGAGCTCAACTCGTTTACACCCTAATAAACCTTATATCAAATTAGTTGGAAAAACATTTCACGCTCTCTGTCTTCCCCTTCCATTCCTGTGCGGCGCCCATCTCCGGTCAGCCTTCTTGCTCTCAATCGCCATCTCCGGCGAGCATTTTTCATTCTTGTGATCGTCTATAATAGTAGTTTCATGTATAATTTACACGTGTTTCTATGTTCATGTATTGGGGAGTGTGAAAAAGGAGAATTGGAGAGAAGGATTTTAGTGGGATTTAAGCACACCACTTGCCATTTTTGGTTAAGATAGAGACACCCATTTTGTATTTTCGGGCAAGGAGCGATGGTTCGTTCAGAAACATTTATCTTTGTTTCATTTTCGGACAGTTTTGGTTTATTGTAAAGTACGTTTGAGTAATGTTCATTTCAGTTGTTCAAAAGGGTTTTAGGGTTTGTGTCTTTTATTTATTTGAGGTGGTGATTTTATTATTTCCATTCTTTCTTGTTTGGTGCAGAAAGGTTTTAGCTTGGATGTGATGTTTTTGACAAGGATTTTTGGGAGGACACTCTTTGCTGCGGCCAAATCCGAGGCTGCAGCTGCAGCTGCTTCTTCTATGACTCGGCGTAACCCACTGGAGGAGTTCTTTGAAGCTGATAGAAACCCAGAGGATGAGAAGCCTGTTGTCTATGGTACAAATGTTGCCTTGTCTTTCCATTCACTATTAAGGTTGTTTTTTTCTATTGTTTACTGTGATTTTCTTATCGCCCAGGATTCTTGGATTAACTGAGAGAGCATGGGTTCTTTCTAATGGAAAAAACATTCATTGTGTTAAGCAGTTGAATGAGTTCAAATTTACTCTCACAAACTTCTTAGCTGGGTTTAGGATTAAGGCATAGGTATTTTGAATTTTCACTTAGATGAGGTGATTGTGTTGGTAATAGTTGGTTGTTCTCTAATTGGTGGATGTATTAGTGTTGTAAATAAGATGGGAGAGAGTTGCCTGAGCCCACTGGTTTGTTTAGATGGTGTGAAACTTTTGAATCCAGCCTGCAGCAAGTTATTAGAAAGTTTTTATATGTTTTGGATGCTTCAATTATGAAATTTGATATGACTATGTTCTTTTGTGTGTATTTGATGGATATTCTTCGGGAAGAGTTGCATCATTCACTTTCTCAAATAAGATATCGTTAATTGGATATTTGATTTTAATTCAGGTAGGAGTTGGAAGGCATCTGAACTGCGACTCAAGTCTTGGGATGACCTTCACAAGCTCTGGTATGTTCTTCTTAAGGAAAAGAACATGTTGATGACTCAGCGCCAGATGCTGCATGCTCAAAACCTACGTTTCCCCAATCCAGAGCGTGTTCCCAAGGTATAGCTTTGTTACTCTGTTTACGTTCGTCTGGACATTTTGATGTGTTTCTGCTTCACACGCTCTGAAAAAGGAAAAGCATCGTCCACGGCTGTGCCTGATTGCATGTTGGCAGATTCTTGCATGTTTGTGGTGAATGTAGAATGTGATACCTGGTACAGTATCATTGCAAGGTCCCCTAATTAACAGAATAGCTAAAGTAAATGGGTTTTTCCCATTGTTAATATTCTGAAAGATCCATCTATTTTCCTGGACTGAGCATGCACACAGTTAAAAAGAAAATCAAAAGTAGATAAAAATGTTCAGACTGTTCAGTCTCTACCCAATTTACATATTTAAGTACGTCAATGTCTGATATTGACTTGGAAACTTCATTGATTTTGTTTTAGATGCTTGTTATTTTATGATGCCATTTATTCATGTTGACAGACTCTGATAACAATTTTGGTCTTGCTCTCTCTTTGTGAGAAACATTAGAAAACTGGTTGATTCAGTTTTCCTGAAACATTATAGTGACCTATTTGATTAAGGAAATTAAACACTGGATCTGTTAAAAGTGTTCAATGGATTTGGTGAGTGGAAGGAAAAGGGAAGTGAAAGGAGGGTGCGCAACGGATATGTTGATATGATGAGGGGAAAAAATAAAAGAAATAAAATCATTAGATATCATGGATTTCAACCCTATTTCATTCCCTCTAAAATTTGAGGATAAGGAAGGGAATGCAATTACTTCTATTTAAATGTATCGACGTCCAATTTATGCTACCATTGATCTTCTCCATAGTCTTAATAATATAAAACAAGTGTGACAAATGATCTAATAATAATGCATGCTAGGTTCACGTAGGTGAATATGAATTGTTGCTTTCTGAGATCTAGTAATGCAAATAAGATAAGAGGATGGACATTATGCCTTTTCAATAACTTATATCTTAACACCTGACGCTATAGAAATTTGTCCTCCTTTCCATACTTCACAAAGTAAAGTTAGTTTTATGATTGTAAGTTTAAGGATTTACCAAAGTGTGATTATAGATGTTTATGTTGTATTGATATTTTTCTCCACCTATGTATTATGGGATAAAAGCATAAGTGGAGAAGATTGCTTTCAGTAAACAGAAAGTTGACATGACTTTTATGTGAAATATACAGCCACCTTTTCGACAAAGGTATATCTAGGTTCAATCTTATTAACTTTCTTTCGATGATTCTGGTATTGTGATCAGTTCTTCTGAACTGACCATTAACCTCATAACTTCGACTCATGAAATAACAAGCTGTGGTTTATGGTGTTAAATTTTCACACGACACTCTGTCAGACAGCAAAAGGCATACTAGAACTTGCCCAGTTTCTTCATTATAATGGGCCTGAAACATCAGAAAAAATTATGTTAACATGGTCATTCCATCTTTAACTTTTCATACCGTGTATTGCTATGTAGCCCTGAATTATCCTCTCCACATTCACTTTCCCTTATACCGGCATTATAATGACTGAACAGGTGCGGAAATCAATGTGTCGAATCAAACACGTGCTAACTGAGAGAGCGATGGAGGAACCAGACCCCCGGAGGTCTGCTGAGATGAAAAGGATGATAAACGCCTTATAATTTTCTGGACTTCAGTCTTTACACCAGAGCTGGATGACTATTGTTGCCGTGCTTCTTTCCATCTTTCCTCTTTTCTTTTCATTAGGCTGCTCTTGTCACCTCGACCCCGTTTTGTGACACAAAGAGTGTAATTGATACCAGTTGATCTATGCTTTCGACAAAAGAACGTTTTCAACCTTCTTGAGGAGGTGAATGGAAACATGAAAACAGATTTGATCTGAAGGCACATGACAGAGTTGTGAACTTTATGAAGTTTACCATTGGTTTACGATGTTTAGTATTCTTACACTTACTACAAGTTCTCAGAGAATATTTATCAATAACATCGTATTAAATACTATTCATATGTCAAGAAAAATACGTACAAATACACATTAGAAACATAGAATGAGAGCAAAAGCTTAAAGGGTTTAAAGCAAGACCGTAGATATGGACCTACCCCTTCTGTAGATGTTTTGATTATGTTGTTTGGAAACATTGTAATGATTGTTTTATAACTTACAAAAATCCAAAAATTTATAAGAATCAATTTCAATATCCAATTCTAGTTAAGTTCAAATTATCTTAATAATTTACTAACAAAATGCTTTACAAATTTATATCTATATACAACAGAATGATGGTTGATCAAAATTATGTAGTTTTGATTGAATATTAATGTTTGATGATTTTGAATTTTTTTTTATTGTTAAGAAAAAAATTTATTGGCTACAGACATTATCTATTTAAATATATTAGATACTTACTTTGCATTTATTCGTGACTTTATCTCAAAAATTATAATTGAATTTTTTAGTTGTCAAAAAAAACTTTATTGGTTAAAAATATTATCTATTTTAAATATTTACTTTGTATCTATCCGAAATCTTATCTCCAATATTATAATAGAATTTAAATTATAAATAAAACATCAGTTAGAAACATCACGTATTTTAAGTATTTTGATATTCTTTGGTATTTATCTGAAATTTTATCATCAATATTATAATTGAATTTTTTAATTGACTAAAAAATTCTTATTTGTTGGAAATATCATATGTTTTAAATATAGTAAATATTTATTTTGTATTTATCCAAAACTATTATCTTCAAGATTAAAATACTAATTGAATTGTAGTGTAGTTTATCTTAAATAACATTAAGTTTTATTTGATATTAATTCACTATGTATTTATGTTGTTTATGATTAAATTTTATTTAGTAACAATAAAAATGTCCAAATCAAATAAAAAATTTTAAAATATATTATTTATGTGTATCCAAACTCGAGGTGCAATTTGAGCGGAGCCAGCTCACGAGCATTCGAGCTCGAACTCTACAGTTTATGTTCTTGAGCTTGCGAGCTTGCCCCCTTTTTTGTTTTTTTATAAATATTATTTAAGTGCATATTCGATATTATATCAAGTTTATATTCAAAATTCACCACATATTAAAATTATTAGTCAATATATCTCTTATTTTAATTTTATATAATAATAAAATACAAAATTTTTATTTCAATTGTTTAAAAATAAGCTTAAGTAATAATTTAGTAACTTTTGATACTTTTTTTGTAAATAAATATTAAAAATTCACAATCAATTAAAATTATTAGTTAATATCTCATATTTTAGTTTTAGATGATATTGAAATATGGTATTTTGGTTTATATTAAAAACAAGCTTAATAGGCAATTTAGTATGTTTTGATAATTGTTTTGTATATTTATATAAATATTCTCGTTTCAATTTCAATCTATTACAATTGTGTTGTATATGCATATAAATATTCTCGTTTCAATTTCAATCTATTACAACAAAATGCATTTATTCACTATATATTAGAATTATTAGTCCATATCTCATGTTTTAGTTTTAGATGATATTAAAATATAATCTTTTAGTTTATATTATCTAAAAAAAGATTAATCAATAATTTAGTACATTTTTATAAATTTTTTGTAAAATAAATATTTAATACAATACATATGAATTTTATCGTTATAATTTCAATATCGACTACAACAAAATGCGTTTATTTTAAAAATTCACCATATATTAGAATTGCTAGTCAATATATCATATTTTAGTTTTAGATGATATTAAAATATAGTCTTTTTATTTATATTATCTAAAAATAAGCTTAATCAACAATTTAATACGTTTAGATAATCTTTTAATAAATAAGTATTTAATATAACATATACATTTTATCGTTACAATTTCAATTCATTACAACAAAATGCATTTATTCACCACATATTAAAACTATTAGTCCATATCACATTTTTCATTACAACAAAATGCATTTATTCACCACATATTAAAATTATTAGTCAATATCAGATTTTAGTTTTAGATGATATTAAAATATGGTATTTTAATTTATATTATCTAAAAAAAGCTTTGTACATTTTGATAATTTTTCTGTAAATAATATATATGAATTTTATCGTTAAAATTTTAAAATCTACTACAACAAAATGCATTTATTTTTAAAATTCACCAAAAATTAGAATTATTAGTCAATATATCATATTTTAGTTTTAAATAATATTAAAATATGATAATTTGGGTTGTATTATCTAAAAAGAAGCTTAATCAATAATTTAATATGTTTTGATGATTTTTTTGTAAATAAATATTTAATATAATATATATGAATTTTACTGTTCTATTTAATATCCACCACAATAAAATATATTTGTTATTAATTATTTTAATTCTATATTTATTTAATGTATATAAATAAATATATTAGTTATTTCTATATTTATTAAATAAATAATTCAATCAAAAAATTCATTAAATAAAATTAGAAATAAAAAACAAAAGCTGAAAAGGTAGTAAATGTAATGTGAGAAACTGAGAAATGAGAATTGCCTATTGAGAAATGAGAACGCTCTCTCTCGCTCTCTCTGGCGCCAAGTGAAGAAAAAATTGCAGAACTCGAGAATTCTATCTTCACGTCCACGAGTCCATCCGCACATCCCACACCTTCGCTCCGGCTCCACCATTAACAGGTGGGTTTTCTTTTTTGTAGATTTCTTTTAGAGTTTGCGGAAGAAATTTTCTGAGCAAGTATTGCTTTCAAGGTGTTTGATAAAATGCAATTTTGTTGGCTTTGTTTGATTGTGCTTGGACTTTGGCTGGAATTTTGTTATCGTTCTTGGTTTCAGAATCCCGACTCCAAGTCGGGAAATTTTGCATTTTTTGGCTAATATTTAATTACGAGTCGCGATTTGAAATCGCGACTCAGTCGTGTTTTTGTTATATATTTAAAAATAATTATGATAAAATAATTTTTTTTTATAATAAAAAAATAATTAACTCAACTAATAATTAGTTTTTATTTATGTTTAAATATTTATCCTTTTTTATTTTTATAAACTTTTTTTATATATATAATTTTGTTCATTAAATTTTTATTTTATAATTTAATTTTTTTGTTCTTATTTATATTTTTCATCTGTTTTGTTTTTGTTTTGCAACCAAAAGGAATAAAATCATTTAGTGCTAATAGGTATATATTCTATTTAATATTATTTTGTATAATTCTACTCAAACTATCATTTATTTTTTTTTATTTTTGTTTAAATATTTCTTCCTTTATATGTTTTCTACACTATTTTTTTTTATGTATTATAGTTTAATCCATAAATTTTTATTTTTGTAGTTTAATTATTTTGTTTTTTTTTTACAGATTTCTTTTCTTTTTTATTTTTGATTTTTTAAACAAAAGAAACAAAATTATTTAGTGCTTATAGGTACATATTTATTTAATATTTATTTGTATGTATGATTCTACTTAATCTGGTATTTAATTTTATTTTTATTTAAACTTTTACCATTTTTTTAATCTTTTTATACACCTATTTTTTTAACATATTATAGTTTCATCCATTAAGTTTTTAATTTATGGTTTAATTTGTTGTTCCTTCTCAAATTTAATTATTATTAGTATTTATTTGTCTTCACATGATGTTGTACAAGATGGAAGTAATCACCGGATATCATTTTACATATAATTTATTTCTTGAGCTATCTAAATATGATTAAACTAAACTTATGATCATATATACTTCTTAATTCTTACACTTACATGTATATATATATATATATATTTATGTATGTATAGTTCAAGTTAGTTTTTGAAAAAATCTTGTTCGTGAAAATCTTATTTTATGCCGTTGAAAGACCTTTTCTTCTTCATGACCAGTGATAATATTGTTATATTTATAATTTAATTGAACTTAGTAATTTTAATTTTTATTTATACTCGTTTTATTTTTCTTATTTCATGATAATATACGCCTTTTTTTATTCAAATTGATGAAATAATATTGAGATTTAAAATTATTTTCTTAATAGTCCATCTTTCTCTATTTTATTTTTTTTTCAGTTGTCTTTCTTATAACTTATTAAAAGTAAGTTTCTATTCATTTTTATATTTTATTTTATTTTTTACAAAGTAAAATCATTTTAGATTTATGTATTTTTGTATAGATTTTGTGGGAATATTAATTATAACAAACAATGCATTTAACTAATTTTTTATTTTTTATATTTTTCTATAGAGTTGGACTTTAATTTGTAAAATAAGTAATGTACATATTTAATAGAATGTCATAAATTTTATGAAAGTAATCCTCATAAAATACAAATGTTGGTTATGAAAATATATTGTATGTGTAGGAAAATATCATTTTCGATAATAATCAAAATAGATTAATAATTCACAACTCCTATGTTTTTCTTATTAAGCAATATATTATAAAAGATTTTATTTAATAATTTTTTTAAAAAAATTATATAACTATACTAAGAAAAAATTTCATTGATTAAAAAATCTAATTTTTTTTAACTTAATAATTTAATTTGTATTTATCTACAAAATCATGTACACAATATTTTAATTGTCGAGAAAAAATCTATGGGTTAGAAATATCATCTATTTTAAAATATTTAATATTTATTTTATATTTATCCTAAATCTTATCTTCAATATTGTATTTGAATTATTTAATTATCGAGAAAAATATTTAATTGGTTCGAAATGTTATCTATATTTTAAAATATTAATATTTATTTTATATTTATTCGAAATCTTATCTTCAATATTGTATTTGGATTATTTAGTTGTCGAAAAAAATATTTAATTGGTTATAAAGATGATCTATTTTAAATATATTAAATATTTATTTTGTATTTATCCAAAATTTATCTCCAACATTATAATTAATTTTATTTTATATTAAATAATTACCTAATAATATTTTAAATGTAAAGTATTTATGTTGTATACACCAAAATCTTATACGAATATAATAACTAATTTAATTTGTATTTATTCTACTTAATGATCATGGACCAAAATCTTATACCAACATTATAACTAATTTAATTTATATTTATCCTACCTAATGATCATTGTCTCTAGAAATATGATCTATTTTAAATATATCATACATTTATTTTGTATTTATTGAAAATTTTATTTGTAAGATTATAATTAAATTGTTTAATTATAAGAAAAATCTTATTGGTTAGAAAAATAATCTATTTTAAATATACTAAATATTTCTTCCTCATTTATCCACAATCTTATTTTCAAGATAGGATACTAATTTAATTTGAATTTATCTTAAATAATTACCTAATAATCATGGACTCCATCAGGTGTGTATTTAAACATAACGAAATCTATGCTGTCAAATTTTATTTCTCCATTAAACAGTTTCAAAACTTAACATTCTATGCTGCAGTGAGCATCTTACTATTTTTCATGATATTTTTTTTCATGGTTATTGAAGTTATTCAATTAGTAATCTCCATATTTTAATTTTTTTTATTTTATGTTTTACACTCATCTCAGGTGTGGCTAGACTATTTTTTTGTTGTTTTATCATGATGTTATTTCATATTTTATATATTATTTTTCATGATACTTGAAAGTTATTGAGGTAATAGTCTCTGCAATTTTAATTATGTTTTCTTTATTAAATTGTAATATTTGTTTCTCTTATGGAGTTAGTTTTTTAATTTTTGTACCAGATGAAATAGATTTATTTGGTGTTAATAGATTTATATTTTACTTTAATATTTATTTGTTTAATTCTACTTAAAATTTCATTTAGTATCTGCTCGTGTTTAAAAGATATTTACTCTTTTGTATCTTTAAAGACTAATTTATTTTTTATATCTTATAGTTTCATCTATCAATATTTTTTTATAGTTTAATTTATTTGTCTTTTCATATTTTATTATTTTTATTTTTTTATAGAAAGAAACATTTATTTAGTTTTCTTAACATGTTTATTTAATATTAATAGGTGCATATCACACTTAACATTTATTTTTATGATTATTTTTCATTCTCCATTGAATAATTTTAAAACTTCATACTCTATATGGTTATTCTCATTATTTTTCTATGCTGTAGTGGGTATCTTATATTTTTCTATGATACTTTTTTTCATGTTGTTGAAGTTAATAATCTCTATCCTTATTAAATTTTATGACTTATTTATGTTTTACACTCATCTTTAGTGTGGCTAGACTATTATTTTTCTATTTATCATGATATTATTTTATTTTTTTTGTATATTACTTTTCATGAAATCTGAAAATTATTGAGGTAATAACCTCTACCATTTTCTTATATTTTTTTATTAAATTTTAATATTTATTTCTCTTATGGTGTTAGTTTTTTTTTAATATATATAATATATATATATATATTTCTATGATGGTTGCTTGATTTAATTTTTGTACAAGAAGAAATGGATTTATTTGGTGTTTAATTCTACTTAATATTTTATTTTATATTTATTTATTTTTGAATAATTACTCTTTCATATTTTTGTACACTAATTTTTTTCTATATATTTTAGTTTAGAAAAAAAAGCAATTCCCCCCA
>NC_026147.1:3618973-3622816 GCF_000512975.1 Sesamum indicum
AGAGATCATCCTTATCAATATTATTTTATAATATATTATATTAATACATATAGATACATACCCACTTGTATATATATATACATAGACATTTATACTTATATATATATACAGAAATATTAGCATTAGAAGGATATAGAACCCACAATAAATAAAGAAAAACAAAAAGAAAAAGAGAGGAGTGAGGCGGTGGAGAGGTGTATATAAACATCAAGTTGTCTTTGTTCTTTCTTTAGCAAAACATCACTCTAGCACCTCTTTGAAGAATCACTCTATAGTTGAATTTGGTAAGTTTTGTTCATTTTCCATTTTTAAATTCGTATAGGAGCTGATATTAGTTGAAATTGAAGCAATAACCAATTGAGATGGAAGGAAAACACCAGGAGAGGCTCCGTCCGAACAATCTATGTAAAAATGGATTCTCTAGAGTTACACCGGTCTAAATCTAGTGAATTTTGAATCTGTGGAAACTTTGAGATGTGTACTAAAACTTTGTAGTTTTCGGCCGAATCTAAATCAGTCGTTAGCATGGGTAAAAATAAGAAAATATTATGTTTCTCTGTTCCTGCTGGAAATCTGACAAAGTTTATTTAAACCCTTGTAACTTGAGCTCCACTGGTTCAATTTGCATGATTCTTTTGTAAAATGAAAATAGACAGATAGGAGATTATATTCCGAAAATATGGTGATTTTTGGAAGAGTCTGATTTTTTAGAGAATTTTAAAGTAATAGATTAATATCTGTTCAAATCTAACCAGGCTGTACTAATAACTCTTACATAGAGATCCAAGTTGTAGATTCTTGTTGTAAATAAAACTAGACATAAATAAGAATATTTGGAGTGAAAAATGAAGCCTGTATTAGCTATATTTTGGTCAGGGAAGAATTTGTAAGTAAAACAGAGTTGCTATAAAAAAGTGTGCAAAAAAGATTAAGGAAAAATAGAGAGATAAATATTTATATTTCATTCTTATTTGCTAAAAGTGTGAATTTTAAAATAAATATATATGAAATATTATTAGGAGCTGAACCAATTGAGAAAAAGCTCACAACGAACTAAGACCATCTACGATATATATATATATATATATATAAGGTAAGTAAACGATTGACGTCGTCTATATGTACTGTTTTATCTTGATATTACCTTTATGAAAATCTATGATTTGATTTGCTAATAATGATGAAAGGCTATACTTGATGCATTGTTAAGTTGGATGATTATGTGGGAAGTAAGGTAAGTAACAATTATAATCATCTATATATATGTGCTCCATTTTCCTTTTTAGTAAACATATGATTTGTGTTGCTAATACTTGGAAAGAAGGTATATTTGATGGATGGTTTAAAGTTGAATGATTGATTGATTATATGCTCCACTGTGAATGTTGATATCGTGGAAGTATGATATGAAGTGTATTTTTCATGCCCCAAGAGTGTATGGTTGTAACCATATGAATGTGATTGAAGAGATGTGATGATGTGTGGTTTTACGTTACTAGTTGCTTACAAGAACGGTAATATGGGGACATGAGTGAGTAATGAAAACTGAATATAATGATTATGTGGATACTTCTTTGATAATCAACTCTAGCCTGTGTGGCAACTCTAGCTTGTGTTGCACTCAAGGGGATTACTTAAATATAAAATATAGAAAAGTGAGGATGAGTTGGTGGAGAAAGACCCTATATCACCATCTTGTAAGTATACTAGAAAGGGAGAAGCTTGATTGATTATCTTGTTGTGAGATGTTTGCCTCATTAGTCAAATGAGATGTGATGGAATCTAATTGGTGATATGTGTTATTTGTTGCTACTGTTGTCTTGTTGAACTAAAGATAAAATTTTATGTATAGTTGGGAGAAATTATTTACTAATTGAGTCGCAGGCTCAATCATCTGCAATATTTTTCAGGTATAGACCTTGGGGGTGTTCACTCTTGAAGAATAGGTCCACGTTGTTCATACGAAGTCTTGTCGGGCCAGCATGCAGTGTTCCGCTCACAAGTTAATAAAATTAGAAGTTTTGAATTTGGGAATGTTAATGATATACTAATATAGAGGATATTCTGCGAATAAGAGTAATAGTTTTGTCTTGCTATATGTGACTAGCAAAACTTTTACAATTTTCTTGAATTTTAACACTTTTGTTTATTTATTTTGATTAGCATGATCATTCAAAAAAGTAAAAGTGTTTATAATAATATAATTTATTTTCCACCAAAAATCAAAAAATTATTTTTCTATAAATAACATTGCTAGTTAATTTTGATGAATTTTCATATATAAAATTAAAATCTTGAAAAGTGATATTTGTTTGAATATTTTGGAATATATTGTATTAGTAGTGACAATTTAATTATTTAGTAGAATGAACTATTCAAAAGATTAAGTATCTCAAAGTTCAAATTTTGTTTTATAAAAATTATGCTACAAAATAATAAATATAGTCAAATAATTAATTAACAAAATTAAATTAAGAAATTGAATTAACCTTTGTATTTAATCTTAATTTAACACATGTCTATAAAATATTCAATTAAATTAAAGTACACAAAAGAAGAAAATAAAATTCAAACAACTGTGCGTGGATTTTTCTGGAAACGAGCTCGAATTACACACACATTAAAATACATATGCTTGCATGTAAATATATTACAAAACATATATTGATCATTAAATTTTGTATAATTATATTAAGATACTTTAAGAAACTAATTACAGAAAAGCTAAAATGTAGTTATTCTTTTCATCTTGTAAAACATCATTAGTACACAAAAACAGAAATCTAAAAATTAAACTATAAAATAAAAATTTAAAAGATAAAACTATAATGTGTAAAAAAAATGGTGTGTAAAAAAATACAAAAGGATACATATTTAAACAGAAAAAAAAACTAAATGACAAGTTAAGTATGATCATACAAATAAATATTAGACAAAATGTGTACATATTTAGAGTTAATAAATGTGTTTCTTATTGTAGGAAAATAAAAAAATAACAATAAAATTAAACTATAAATTTATAATTTAAAAGATGAAACTATAATATATACACACATAAAATGGCGTAAGATGCAAACGGATAAACTTTTAAAATAAAATATAAAAAGCAGATTAAATAGAATCATACAAATAAATGTTAAACATGATATGTAGTTATTGATATTAAATAAGTATGTTAAAAACTAAATAAACATGTTTCTTTTTGTAGGAAAATATAAATAATAATAAAATATGAGAAAAGACCAATAAATTAAACTAAAAAAAATAGTTATGATGAAAATATGAGAAAAGACCAATAAATTAAACTAAAAAAAATAGTTATGATGAAATTAAAATAGGTTAAATGCAATTTTTTCCTCATGCGTTATGTAAAATGAGAGTATTTCCCTTGTGAAAAACGAAGTAAATTACCCCATGTGTTTCAAAAAATAAAGCAAATTACTCCCTCTTCCCTATCAATGGTTTAGATATGGGGGTAATTTGCTATCAATAAGGACAAAATGCATAAAATCTCCCTGTGTTTTAAAAAGTCTGCAAAAAAACCCCCAATATTTTCAGAATAGGTTAAAAGCTCCCATGTGTTTTGTAAAACTCAGCTCAATCACCCCATCTCCGTTAAATCAAACTAACGGTGTTAATTTTTTAAAAAATAATTGTTATACCCTTACTTAATATATATTATTTCTTAGTGTAATGACCGTTGGATCTTTTTTGATCAAATATTGATCGTTATATCTAATTAAATAATCTCAACCGTTAGATTCAACAAATTATTTAACTTATATTATATATAAATAATTTAAAATTTAAAAAATATATTATTATTATATATTAAAAAAATTA
>NC_026147.1:3623185-3623727 GCF_000512975.1 Sesamum indicum
TAATTTTAGATTTAATAATTAACAATTATAAAATTATTTGAATTTAAATATAATTTAATTTAATATTTAATGTTAAATAAATTAAATATAATCTACTATGACAAAATTTAATACTTATGTTTTAGGGTTTGAAATGACAAAAGAAAGACAGAAAACAAGTCAAAAAGCCCTTTGTATGTTATATAGACCAATAGAGGGGTATTTTAGTCCAAAGTGTCATTAAATATGAATCTAAACCGCATAAAATGACTACTAAACGCAGCAGACACACGTCTCCTCCACTTCCCGTTAGTTGCTAACAAAATGGGATTTTTTTGCTGACTAAATCAAAATAGGAGGGGATTTTTAGCCTATTCTAAAAACACGGGGTGTTTTTTGCATACTTTTTAAGACACATGGGGGTTTCATGCATTTTATCCCTTATTTTTTACAGAGGATTTTCTGCTCATTTCTTATATCACAGGTGTGATGCTCCCCAGTGGTAATACTGTTTTATGCTAGTTAAGTACCCCACATAATTAAATTTAATTATAAAGATAATT
>NC_026147.1:3623738-3642497 GCF_000512975.1 Sesamum indicum
CCATAGATTCAAGAAAGCAAAAAATTCAAGTATATTGAAAATTAGTGTGTTACAGAGGTGGAAGACGAAGTCTTCCTTTTATACTGTGGTGTTCTGCAGTTAACTAACCTAACTACCTCTCATTAACAGATTAACTAATAAACTAACAAGGTGTTAATTTGCAAAGGGAAAAAGCGTACGAGTGCTTTTATAAGTGAAATAGCAACATTCCTTAACGACTATAAAAAGGCATGAAAATACGACAAACAAAAAACGTGAGAACAAAATGCGATGGCAAGAGTTCTTCTATTCTTCTGTAGATCATCTTCTCCTTCTTCGCTGGGACTCCCTCACTTTCATCTCTTCTGTCAAGGCAGTGTTTCTGCAGGTAAGAACTTCCATCACTTCTGTAGTTTTACAGATAATATAAGCATGTAGTCAGTTATATCACATACTCTGTCAATACTACCAGTAGGAGTATCACCTCATTCACAATCTTTAAATTAATAAGTATGTGATTTAATGAAAATTGATCAAGGTTTTTTGTCCTAAAATATGGCAAGAATTAACAGTTGAAAATGAAAATTTGACCAATGATTCTTTTAAATCTAAGTTTAATTTATAAAGTTCTCTAAATATATAATAATATATCTCTGTGATTTCCTTTTATTAAAAAAAAATATATGATCTAAATATTAGTAAGTTATTATGTTTAAATCTTTTAGTTCACTTGAAAAATGAGCCATTCATTAAAGTTTTTTATGGAGACAAAGTTTTATATTTTGTCCTTTAAAAGTCACTATGAGTTATATCTCCATGTATATTTTACAGTGTCATATTGCTCTAAAAAATTATATTAAAAATAATATACTTTACAATTTGTTGTAAGCTTATATAGCATATCACCACCGTCCCCTTTTTTTTAATAATTAAAATGTAGTCGTTATTGTCTAATTATACATTTCAATATATTTTGTATTCAAAACTTTTGCATACTTTATCTTTTTATTATTATGATTTTTATTTTCTTTTCTATGGCTAACCCTTTTTATCAATGCGTTCAGGCTTTTAGAGAAATGTATGATAAATATTTGTTATTTTAATACTAATTGGTTTATGTTTTTCCAATTCATTCATTTGTTTGCTCATTAAACTTTCATCTTTTTAAATTTCTTTTTGTGATAAAAGTTGTTTATTTTTTCATCACTGACGATAACGTTGATATATTTATAATTTAACTGAACTTAATTATTTTATTTGTATTTGTATGAGGAAAATGAATTATATAAATAAAAAATGCATTTAAGTAATACTTTCTTTTTATTTTTATATAGGGTTAAATATACGTAAAAGTTAACCTATCTATTTAAAACTACTATATTTTAACCATTGAAAATGAAAGTTTTATTTTGTGTAAAAGATTCATTTATTGCATCATATATTATTATTTTTTATTAAATTTTTTAAAAAATATAACGGTGCATAGTACGAGTTCCAGACTAGTATACAATTATATGATGAACATATGAGGGTTAAAATTAGTAATTTTTTCCACATTTATTATTTGGTAATAGAAATTTGGGGTTGACAATTTCTCTCTCTCTCTCTCTCTCTCTTTTTTTTTTTTTTTAAAAAAAGGAAATACCAAATGGAAATGAGGTCAACAATTTCTTTATGATGTGGTGATGGTAACTGCAGGGGCTGAAATGAGATTTTGCAAAGTGAAAGGACATGTTCATAATTATATCGAAATTACATGCGCTCAGAGTGAGAAAATAAAACTGCGTCGTCCTCTTGCCGTCTGCTCATTTATCAAAATTTCGCTTTTATCTGTCTGCGGATTCATCAAATCCCTAAGGCCTACTGCCCTTAGTCTCTCTGTAGATTCGGCAAATCCCCGGAAATTGCTCCTTTATGTATGCAATTGAATTCTTGTGTAAACTTTAAATCATTTGTTTAGCTTTATATATTACATGTCCGATTGGATCGGAAGGTTGTGTGACGTTGTAAATTTTGTGTTTTGCAGATCGCAGAATTGAAGCCCCTTGTGGACTTCAGAGGTTGAGGCTGTTAGTTATCAATAATTTTGAGGGATATAGGGTTTTTTTTTTTCGATTTGGTGATTGGGGATTTCTAGGGTTTTTGTGAAGAGGTTGAATTGGTGGTTTATTAGGGTTTTTTTCCAGTTTGTGAGAAGCGGAAAAGGTGAAAGTTGGAGGGAATTGATGGTTGAAGCTAGGGTTTTTAGTTGTTCAAAGTTTGGGAAAAATGCAAAGAAGGGAGTTTTATTATGCATGGGAGGGTTCAGACGGAAGGTGAGGGGAGTTGGACAAGTCCACAAAGGAGTATCCGTTGGCATATGCACCCTACTGTAATAGCTGCGGATTCAAATTCATTCTGTAAGGTGGGCATTTTGTTCTTCTTCCTTGTCTTCTCTCTCTCTCTCTCTCTCTCTCTCTCTCTGTCTGTCTCTCTTTCTCAGACTTCTGAGTTTTTACCCGGGTTAGCTGATTATTTTGAGTAAAATAAAGTTTTGATGAATTAGTTGATCTCATTGGTAACCTGTGGTTCCATGCTGCTGATGTTGTTGAATGCTGGATATGTTGGGTGGCAATTTATTTAATGGGAATGTATTATATTAAATGGAAATTATGCTATGTGTTTATGTATGTATATATGCATGTCCAACATGGTCTTTCACAGGAATACTTGATTTGTTTGCCTTGTTATGGATTTAGTAAATAACTAGTGTTTCAATTGTTGTGATGCATATACATTCTATTCAATTATGTGAAATGTCTTCCCAAACTCTCCAATTGTATGTGCTGTAAATGATTTAAGGATTTTGGTGGAATTTTATCACCGTAATACTATTGTAAATTCTTAATTCCAGACAATTGAATATTAGGTAGGCTCTCTGCTTCATATGTGTTTCACTTGGAGTTCTTCCCTTTGCTTTCTTGGGCATGTGTGTGTGCGCGAGCTTGCGCATGTGGAAGGTAAACACCACTCATTTCCCCCAATTACCTAGTAAACCTAAATATTTATTATAAAGGGTTGCTCAAAATTTAATACCTAACACTCCCTTTATTAATTTCCTCTGAACTTCACCACAATCAACGACAGAGAAAATCAAGGGTGTTCAGGAACCTTGTTTTGATGATCATGTATGTGATTGGTAAACATGGTCTTTAAGTGGGCTTTGTGCTTGTTTTTTGACAACCCTGACATTAGTTTCTTTGATGGCAGTCATTACCTGTTTTATGAATTAAATGAAGGGGCTTACTGGCTTGTAGCAGGAATAAGTGAAGTTGTCTAGCATGCTGGAAATGTTTTATTTGCATGCATGTATGTACATGTTGATACACTAAACACCTTGCTATATCCATAGATATCTGTGTCTGATACAAATTCTTATGCATTGGGAAATTCAGTTAATCACCAATAGATCTCATTATACTTGATTTTGGAAGCTTACCAAATATGTTCCTATTATGGTGATGCTTTTGTGCACTGTTCTAAGAAAAAAGCATTACTTTGGGACTAAGTATAGTGCTGCTGAACTATCAAACCAAAGAAAGTCACAAAACCTGTTTCAGTAAAATTAAGAACTTGTCAACTTCAGGTCTTTTGTAACTGAAAAGATTCTTGATCTTAATTCTTTAATTTCATGGGCAATCAAGTTTTTCTTCTTCTTGCAGGATGGACGGAAAATCAGTGTTGGTGATTGTGCTCTTTTCAAACCTCCTCGGGATTCTCCACCTTTCATTGGTTTAATTCGCTGTTTGACATTAAGAAAAGATAATAACTTGCAGTTAGGAGTCAATTGGCTTTATCGACCAGCTGAACTAAAGCTTGGGAAAGGCGCTTTGTTGGACAGTGCACCAAACGAGATATTCTATTCATTTCACAAGGACGAGATACCTGCTGCCTCTCTGTTTCATCCGTGTAAAGTTGCATTTCTTCCTAGAGGTGCAGAACTTCCCACAGGGACATCCTCCTTTGTTTGTCGACGTGTCTATGACATTGAGAACAAGTGTTTATGGTGGCTAACAGATCAAGACTACGTTAATGTTAGTGGTCTTTGTCAACGAATTTCTCTACATTTGTAGTTCTTTGATTTTTTGCCTAATGGAGAGGGTTGTGGGTAAGGTGGGCTTGAATCTTTTATATTCATAATTGTTTCCAGGATAATCATTTGCACTAAATGATTTTACAGGAGCGACAGGAAGAAGTAGACCAGCTTTTATACAAAACGAGAATAGAAATGCATGAAACGTCGCATCCAGGTGGTCGGTCTCCGAAACTAATTATTGGCCCAACTTCGGTTTCACAATTGAAACCTGGGTCAGATAATGTTCAAAATAGTGGGACTTCCTTTCCTTCCCAAGTTAAGCTGATCCTGTCAAACGAGAACGTTTTTCAAGGACAGATGAAGGTGATTCTGCTCAGTACAAAGCTGAAAGTAGCTTGAAATCTGATATTGCAAGAATAACGGAGAAAGGAGGAGTTGTGGATTTGGAAGGGGTAGAGAAGCTTGTCCAATTAATACAGCCAGATAGAATCGAGAGAAAAATGGATTGGATTAGTCGTTCCATGCTTGTTGGTGTAATTGCTGCCACTGAGAAGGTCGAGTGCCTTAATCGTTTTGTTCAGCTCAGAGGTTTACCTGTCTTGGACGAGTGGCTCCAGGACATCCACAAAGGGAGAGGTGGTGGTAATAGTTCCAAGGATGGTGATAAATCTTTAGAGGACTTCCTTTTGGTTTTACTTCGTGCACTTGATAAACTTCCAGTGAATCTTCATGCCCTACAAACTTGCAACATTGGCAGATCTGTGAATCATTTACGATCACATAAAAATGTAGAAATCCAGAGAAAGGCACGGAGTTTAGTTGACACATGGAAGAAACGTGTAGAAGCAGAAATGATTAGTATTGATGCAAAATCTGGTTCAACCCAAGCTACATCTGTGTGGTCATCCAAATCACGCCTTCCAGAGGCTTCCCATGGTGGAAAAACAACAAGCGGGTCTGATGTGGCCATAAAAAGCTCAATCACTCAGCATTCTGCATCTAAAACTACTTCAGTAAAGTCCTCCCATGGGGAAAGTATTGCGAAGTCTGCATCTTCATCTCCTGGGCCAGTGAAACCAGCATCACCCCGTGCATCTGGCAAGGAGAGCCAACCTGGGATTTCTGTTGGTGGCACTCTTGATGCACCTCTAATTAGGGAGGATATGAGTAGTAGTTCTAACCGGTCTCATAGTCATAGTCAGTCAATCTCCGGGAAGGAGGAGGGCAAGAGTTGCACTGCAGCTTCTGTGGGTGCTAGTAAGATATCAAGCAGTAGCTCTCGCAATCGTAAAGGTAGTGGGTTTCTCTCAGTAACTGCAGGTCAGAAAGAAAACAGTTCAGGCAGAAGTTCTTTAGCACAAAGAAATACTGCTTCAGATAAGTTATCGCAGTCTGCTGTAATAAGTGAAAGGGTTGCTGAGGGACCTGTTGTTGAAGCATGCAGTCATAAGCTTATAGTTAAGATACCAAACCAAGTTCGGAGTCCCACACCAGGTGCCAGTGGAGTATCCCTTGAAGATCCTTCTATTATGAGCAGCCGAACTTCTTCTCCAGGTCTTCCAGATAAACTAGAGCAGTTTGACAATAATCCGAAGGAGAAGAGTGATGCATATCAATCTGACATGAATACTGCTTCTTGTCAAATCAGTGATAGAAAAGATGCATTGACTGGATCTCGTGATGGTGCTGGCTCTCCTGCAGCCCTTCCTGATGAAGAGAAAAATATGATAACTGAAGCCTCCAGAAGATTAATTGAAGTCCGCAAGAAGAACCAAGTGAAGTCTGGAAAGTTGCATGATACGTCTTTCAGCCCCATGAATGCTTTAATTGAGAGCTGTGTTAAATATTCAGAAGCACATTCTTCATTGTCCCTCGAGGATGATGTCGGAATGAACTTACTTGCTAGTGTGGCAACTGGGGAGATGTCCAAATCTGAATTGGTTTCACCAACTGATTCTACAGAAAGAAGCACCCCTGCAGTTCAGGAAGCTTGCTTCGGTGATGAGGCAAGATCAAAGTGTTCTCCTGATCCAGGAAGTCGAAGTCAGTTTGTCAATGATGCTGAAAGTGATGGTAAGAAACAGGCTGTTTTAGATGGTAGTTCACGGTCTGAAGATGGATTAGATATGCCCAGACAAGCATCACTTACATGTTCGTATGATGGAATCTCTGCTCGAACCTATACTTCTGCAGATATACCAGTTGGAGAGGCCAATAAACCTTTTGAATCTGTTTGCACTGATTTGAGAAGCACTTGTGATCCTATGAGGGAGGTTGAGAAGTTGAAACAGAATACAGATGCTGGTGATGGGATAAGAGATGGTGAAGTGAATAAAGAACTTCAGGAGGAAAAGGCTCCATCAAGTAATGTCAGCGCTGATAACATTCTAAACTGTAAAAGTGATGGAACTATTGTTGCTGGTACTGCTGACCAGGCTGATATGGATCCTTTAGATACAGATAAGGTGAAATTAATGGTTGAAGTTGCATCATCAAATCAATCATGTGATGAGGACTGTACGGCTGATGTGAAGCAAGGATTGGAAATGGGTACTAACCCACAGCAGAAATTTACTGCTCCAATTGTAAATTCTGAATATGCTGAAAGAGCTAATAATGAAAAGCCACAACAGACTGCTCCTGGCCAAAGTCCAGTGTCTGAAGCCAGTCATGAAGTCAAAATTAGTGAAAAGGGTGAATTGGATACCAAGAGGCATATTACCGAGGCTGAAAGAGAGAAATTAGATAGGACCGTGGACAAAAACACAGCTGTTGCTGGCCATAGTCTAGATGATTCATGTTCCCGTAGCAATGAACTCAGGAGTCAAAATTCGGAGCCCTATGTGGAAAAGAAAGAGATTCCTGAAAATAATTCAGTCCCTGAGGGAGGATTGCCTGCACCTGTGGCCCATGAAGCACAGAAAAAAGATGAGCTGAGAGGATCAAAGTCTGCTAGAATCGAAGTGGCTGAAGTGGCATCTGCTTTGACTGTTGCAGAGGCTTCAACTTCTGCTATCACAGCTTCAGGGCCAGATACAAAAATAAAGTTCGACTTAAATGAAGGTTTTATGTTTGATGATGCAAAATACGGGGAGCCAGTTGGTTTAATAATGTCTGGTTCAACAAATGGTCTGGTGTCATTTTCTGTAGATTCTGTTCCCAGTAGTCATCCTTCCTCCGTTACAGTGGCTGCCGCTGCTAAAGGCCCCTTTGTTCCTCCGGAAGACCTATTGAGAAGTAAAGGGGAGCTTGGATGGAAGGGCTCTGCTGCCACTAGTGCATTTCGTCCAGCTGAACCCAGAAAAGTTCTTGAAATGCCATTGTCTTCAACAAATTTCTTATATGATGCTTCAACCAGTAAAAATGGCCGGACTCTGTTGGACATAGATCTGAACGTGCCGGATGAAAGAGTTATTGAGGAAATGGCTTCTCGAGATTCTGCTTTGAGTCTTGGTATCAAAACTGATTTGGTAAATAATCATGCTGCATTGCTGAGTGAGAGCTCAGGTTCTGTGCCAGTTCTTGGCTGTGGGGGCCTGGATCTTGATTTGAATAGAGTTGATGAAGCAAATGAGATTGGCCAATGCTCCACCAGCTGCAACCTTAACGGAAAGGATTCCATGGTGCTTGTAAAACCATTAAGTGGTTTACCTTCTACTGATGTTCAGAGGGACTTTGATCTCAATGATGGGCCTGGGGTTGATGAGTCTAGTGCGGAGCACTTAACGATCAGCCAGCAAGTCAAGGTTCATATACCACCGCAGTTGCCTTCTGCTGGCGCTAGAATGAATAATCCTGTTCTGGGGAGTTTCTCGTCTTGGTTCCCACCGGGGAATACATACTCAACTGTGGCAATTCCGTCTATAAGACCTGATCGTGCCGATCAGCCCTTTCCCATCATTCCACCCGGAGCGCCCCAGAGATCATTCGGGGCTGCTGGATTAACTCCATTTACTCCTGATGTTTATCGGGGATCAATATTGTCATCATCTCCTGCAGTGTCATTTCCGTCAAGTCCTTTCCAGTTCCCCGTGTTTCCTTTTGGGCCCACTTTTCCTCTTCCATCTGCCAGTTTTCCAGTTGGAGCAACCTCCTATGCTGATCCCTCATCTGGCACGAGGCTGTTTGCACCTCCTGTAAATTCTCAGTTGTTTGGATCAGTTGGTGCAATCTCATCCCAATTTCAGAGACCATATGTGGTTAGCCTTCCGGACAGTAGCAGTAATGGGGGGTTGGAGAATAACAGAAAGTGGGGTAGACAGGGTCTAGATCTCAATGCTGGCCCTGGAGCCATTGAAAGTGAGGTCAAGGAGGATATGTTGCCTCTGTCATCAAGCCAACATTCTGTTGCCAGTTCACAACCTCTAACAGAGGAGCAAGCTAGGATATATTCAGTGTCGGGTAGTATTTTGAAGAGGAAGGAGGCTGAGGGAGGGTGGGATAGTGAAAGCTTCAGATATAAGCAGTCTTCATGGCAGTAGGATTGTGAACTGCTGGACTGCAGCATGCTTGTAAGTCCTGTAAGTTCTTTTCCCCATGTAATGCGTAATACAATGCTCAGAGGTGTTGGATTTTTATGACAATAAAATCATTTGTTGTGATGCAAACTATTCAGTTTGGAAAATGAACTCTGACAATTTGATTTCTGAAATGAAGATTTTGCATGTGCTTATATATGAACAGTGGATACTGTTTAACTTGCTTGTTTTAACTGGCAATTTAAATTGAGCGTAAAAAATCTATTAAGACACTTCCTATATGGTCAGAGTTTTTAATGGGATGTTTACTGACACTAGACCAGTGTCCGCCTTCGATTTGGATCTCATGTATGCCGTATACTTGCTGGACAAAAGTAGAGTTAAACATGTTATTTCAATAAGTAAGAAGAGCTTTGTCCAGATTTTTGCAGAAATCTTCTTGTCCCAGACCAATTTGTCCCCATTGGCCTATGGGCCTGCTCTGGGATGTGAATCTCTGGGTCAAACATGCCTCTTTGACGTTATTGTGCCTTCTAATCCTTCATGTCTGAGGAATGTGTTATATAACTCGCAGAACCACCATGATATTCTACTATACTGATGATGCCAAAAATACTTTTTCTGCAACATTATCTCCAGATGCTTTTAGTTTTTACTTAAACTCTGTATATTGCATGGAAACAGCTTTTTCATATTTTGCAGCCTGTTGACTCATGCACGGAGATAATATTCACTTTACTTGAAAAAGGGGGAAAAGTTCTTGTTCTTCACTTTTTATAAGCAATGCTACACATCTTAGTGCACTATCAGAGGTTTTAGTTTCCAAACACCCAGCACTTGACTGTTATGCAGAAGGTGAATGTTTAGCGGCGTATAATCTTTTTTATTAAGTTGTCTTACTGCTGTGCATATCTTTATTAAGTTTTTATTATTATGGAAATGGACTCTGCAGTGTAGAGGAGCAGAATTATCTTGTTCTATGCAAATCTTGTTTATGTGATTGTCCATGACTGATGCAGCTTGATTTTATACTGCAATGAAGGAATAAGGCATCCAGGATTCTGAGATGAACACATGTGGCGAGATTTGTGTATAATTTGTCACCTGCTTTACCGTGAGATGGTAAGGTTTTCTCTTACTAGGCTAAAAGAGAATAATTGTTATAGGTAATGACAGTAACAGTTGCCTGGATATCAAAATACCCGGGCTGAATTGGCGTGACAACTACGATGTAGAATATATGATGGGCATAAACAACTGGATCATAATTTCAGGTTCAGTTGGTTTTCAATTTTAGCACTTTGACGAAAATTCTTACCTGTAACTGGATGTTTTTGCGAGTGATGGTGATGGCACATTGTTATTGACCCCTATCCTGTTGAAGTGACATGGTCCTCTTTTTGTGTGGAACACCCAGTTTAAGGGAGTGGTTTCCTTTTTACTCTTTTACAGGAAATAGTAACTTGAAGGAATGTTAAGCTATTATTTTTGTGGGAGATAAAAATTCAGTAATGAGAAAGTTGAATTATTCAACTAGAATTACTTTGGAAGGAAGCAGACTGTCCTATTTCCACTGTAACATCTTCTTGTAATATATCCCTCTTTAGTTCTTGCATTTGGGGGAGTAGATGTCAAAGTTTCACAGCAAGTGTAAACGAGATCCCAAACTTTTCCTTCAATGGTTTGAACTATTGCTACACTTTGACTTATCCATTTCATGTTCAGCAGTCAGTCTACGAATCTTTGTTCTTTGGCAAAATGATTTATCTGTCTCCTGTTCCGGTTGGCTGTCCACAAACTTTATTTTAGGTCTTTGCTTCAGCCACACGGTCACTTTCATTGTGATATTGCTGAAAACTTCTTCCTATATGCTTTATATTTTTTGTTTCTTATGCAGGTGTATTGGACTTTCTTTACTATGGTTCTAACTTAAATAATTGCTTTTCCTAGTTTGGAGCAAATCTTGAACCATCTACGTGCTGGGATACTCTGTTCAGACCATGGGTTGTTCTTTGCAAGTAGATTGTTTACATGTCCTTTTCTGATGTGCCTCTCTTCTGCACATCTAGTTATATGATAAAGCCATCTGATGTATATGCATTTGAACTATCCTGTGTTGAAAAGACATTCTTATGCACCTGTATATAGTTTAATTGTCGGAAAGCTTGAACCTCTTGCACTTGCATACTGAAGTTGATTTGCATAGCGGTTTCTGCAACGTCTTTGGCCGACCATTCTGAGGAGGCTGGATCTTGAATTTGTTGAAGCCGCTCTGGACTTGAGGTGGCTGTTCATCACCATCATCCTTTGTGCTTCATACATCATGGTTATTTTCAGATACATACTTAGAAGCAGGTCTCTGCTGAGCTTTGATGTAAAGCCTTCCATCATGCATGATTTGGTTGGCACGGCCAGTGTTGCACTTCTAATCATTCTGATGTTAAACCAAGATTGAATTTTCTATTACAAATTCCTATGGTACCTTGTGTTCTGTTGAACATAATAAATGCCACATTATATCATTTGTATATATAGGGCGGAATACGAGATGCAATAGGAATTTGCAATAGAAATCTGATGTGGTTTCAGCCTCAAGATTAGATTTATATAAAGATGATGTCGATGTAATCTGATCCCTCTTAAATCTTTCTCAAGCATACTGCTGCTTCTCATGTGGGTGAGTTGTCGAATGTTGGAACTGATGTATATCCTGTTGAGCATATAGATATGTTAGTATATCCTGTTGAGCATAGAATCTTATTTTCAAGATTAGGTCGAATGATTACCAGTTTGACAAAATATGTTGCATCTTATTCCGAATTATAGGTAACAATGATGTAACGGCGACATTAGACAAGATCCTAAGTTGATATCTTGTTTTTCGCCCTGCAGCTTGCTTAAGTCCAAAGGGTAAAGGAGTCAGTTTCCGACCTTTAAATTCTAGTTTGTAATAAAAATTATTTTAATTAATATATGAAGAAAATAATACATTAGCTATATAAATCACCAGTCCCACGTGGTTTCTCAAACTTATCTACCCGCGTGCATTATAACGAAAATGGAAGATGAATTACGAGCTGCCATATCCTACCACTTTGTTGCTATTATGCGTGAACCTCTTGGCTCACAAGCTCCAGCTCATCTGCCAGAAAGTATAGCACATCAAATCCTAGCATGAATCGTGATGGTACAAATCTGACTAGACATGGTGAATCTCAATCATAAGCGAGCTCAAGCTCGAGCTCATCAGCCAACAAGAGTATAGCTAGACATGATGCATCTCAATCATCAGCAAGCGCCACATCGGGATGTACAAACAGAACTTCAGCTATAGCAAATAACGTATCATTTGCACGGAATAAAAGGACAAATTACAATTATTCTCAGGAAGTTGCTCGAATCTTACTTATCGAACAGATGCAGGTGACAAGAAACCGATTGTTAAGGTGAAAAAAAATCATGCCATGCGTACTTTATGGTCTCTCGTGACACTGATGGAACAGACATTTAATTACCACAATCCTACAAAAAAAAGCCAGTGAAGATTATGAAGAAAAACGTTCATCTTTATGGCATGAGCACCTAGATGACTGATACAAATTTTCTACATCTTGCTCTCTTCAACACCACCAAGTTGCTGGAGGACTGGTTAAATAATGTACAATGATGGCGGCAGATGTCATGGTGCATGAGAAGCAGCCATTTGCTTTTCTTTGTTGCAAAAGTCATAAAAATATACAATAGCATGCCGAGGATCTTTGTAATACATTTAATAATGCAGGGGAAACACAAAAGTATAGTCTGCACATAAAAAGGCCTAAAAACAATTATATCATCATTGCTATGTGAACCTGATCTTGAGTTGTGGATTAACACTTGGCAATGAACCTGCAACGGTAGTAAGACAGTCAAAACAAACTAAAACTTACAAAGAGGCCATAAAAACTAAACCATGCGAGATGAAAAGCCTTAGTATCAAAACTCGGTAGAAATCTAATTATAAATATGTTTGCGAGAAATAAGGAAATTATAAAGAGCAAAAGATGATGAACAGCAAGTTCAAATTCAGAAGGGCTTCTATAAATTCAAGATCCAGCCTCCTCAGAATGGTTAGACAGAAAATGTTGCAGAAACTGTTATGCACATCCATCTTCAGTATCCAGGTGCCAGAAGTTCGAGCTTCCCGGCAGTTAAAATATATACAGGTGGATAAGGATCTCTGTCCTCCCAATACAGTTTGTAAAGCATACACATTGAATGCTTCAGCATATAGCTCGATGCCCAAAAGAGATGAACATTGGGAAGCGGACATGTAAAAATCTACTTGATAACCACCCATTGGTTGAGGGAGTATCCCAGCAGGATGATGATTCAGTAATTACTCCAAAAACTAAGAAAAGCAAAATATAAAAGTTAGGTCCATGTTAACGAGTCAATTTTAACTAGAAAATACAAACTGAAACAGAAGAAGTTTTCAGCAATATCAGAATTAAGCTGAAGTAAACACCAAAATTAAGATTTGACATATTGGACAGACAACAGGGAGAAGACAGATTTTCCACTGAGTTCAACCTTGTTCTACATACCATTATACAATAAGCTAAACCAAACACCAAAAATAAAAAATTAACATGGTTGGACAGACAACAGGGAGGAAACAGATTTTTCACTGCTTTCAACTCCTGTTCTACAAACCCTTATACAATAAGCTGATACTTCCCCTGTCACATCACACGTCATTCAATTACCCAAAACTACGATCGAGGTGTTTTTGCTTATCATATATTTTAAATCCTAATTATTACACCAATTCAGCCTAGATACTTCAAATCAAGGGAATTCTAACCATATTTTAACTCCTAATCATCACACAATTCAGACTAGAGACTTTAAATCTATGGACTTGTTATTGTCATTGCCTATAACAATTATTCTGTTGCAGGCAAGAGAAGACCATACCATCTTCAAGGCAGCTGTGAATCTATACACAAATCTTGCATATGTAGTCTCATAATGTTGGATGCCTGATCCCTTTCACTACGATTGACATTAATTAAAAAAAGCAACAAATCAGTGCCAGGCAAGTTTTACAAACAAGATTTTTGTATGACAAGATTATTCTGTTTTCTGAACTGCAGAGTGCATTTTTCATAAACAAGTAGTTTTACATAATCATAGACCTGATTGAAGATTGCACAGCAATAGGAACAAAACATTATGAAAAAAGTCAAAAGCAGTTGAATGTTAACCTTCAACGACGCGATCAACTGTGGTATTCGAGAACAAGAAAGTCCCATTGTGCATTAAGTAAAATTGCTAACAAATGTCAAGTATAGGTGAATTTTTCCTTCCCCGAGTAAATTACATGTTATTCAGTGCATAATTTAACAGGATGCAAAATGAACATGCTACTTGCGCAATATACACAGTTTAAACAAAAGCATCTGGAACTCAAGTTGCAGAAGGAGTATGTTTGGCATCAATCAGAACAGTGGCATATCATGCATTCCTCACTAAGGACAGAAGCATTAATGTCAAAGACGGATATCCAATTCTGACCTAGAAGTACAAATCCTATACAGGTTTATACTCGATGGGATTGTCTGACTGGGAATATAGAAGATTTCCCTGAACTTTTGACAAAGCCATTGTTAACTGTAGCACTTCAAAGTCTCTCTCCAACTTTTATCCAGTGAGTATTTCAGAGATTCAAGAAGAAATCACAAAATGTTCTAGTGTCTGCCACCCTCGTTATGAAGGCTGGCCTAAACTACTGTGCTAGTATCAGCTTAGAACAACACATTCCTTAAATAAGTCTAAGAGACTCTGAGCATATAGCATAGCATTTCAAGTCTTTATCGACTAACCAATCATTTTATCGGAAAATCTAGATCAAAATCAAGTAGAAAGATGAATTTTCATTCTTCAAACTGAACATCATTCATCCAGAAAACAGATGACTTATGGCAATAAAAAGTGTAACATTACCAAATATCATAGTCCACATTAAATGGGGGAAAAGACTTACAGGACTTACAAGAATGCTGCAGTAGAGCAGTGTACAGTTCCTACTGCCATGAAGACTGCTTATATCTGAAGCTTTCATTATCCCACCCTCCCTCTGGCTCCTTCCTCTTCAAAATACTACCTGACATTGAGTAAATCCTAGCTTGGTCCTCTGTTAGAGCTTGTGAACTGGCAACTGAATGTTGACTTGATGGTGGAGGCAACATGTCCTCCCTGACTTCACTTTCAACGGCTCCAGGGCCTGCATTGAGGTCTAGACCCTGTCTACCCCACTTTCTGTTATTCTCCAATCCACCATAACTGCTGCTGTCCGGAAGACTAACCATAAAAGGTCTCTGAAATTGGGATGAGATTGCACCAACTGAGCCCAACAACTGAGAATTCACAGGAGGAGCAAACAGCTTTGCTCCTGAAGAGGAATCAGCATAAGACGTTGCTCCAACAGGAAAAGTGGCAGATGGAAGAGGAAAACTAGGCCCAAATGGAAACACAGGGAACTGGAAAGGACTAGATGGGAATGAAACTGCAGGAGATGATGACAAGACTGATCCCCTGTAAACATCAGGATTGAACTGAGCAATACCAGCGGAGCCAAATGTTCTCTGTGGTGCTCCAGGTGGAATAACTGGAAAGGGCTGGTCAGCACGATCAGGAATTATTGTTGGAATTGCCACAGTTGAGTTAGTATACCCAGGGGGAAACCAAGATGTGAAACTCCCAAGCCCAGGATTACTCATTCTAGGGCTAGCAGAAGGCAGCTGAGATGGTATATGAACCCTGACTTGTTGATTGATGGATAAATGCTCCATACTAGCATCATCAACCCCTGGCCCATCATTGAGATCAAAATCCCTCTGAACATCAGTAGTAGGTAGACCACTTAAAGGTTTCAGATGCACCATGGAACTCTCTCCAATACGGTTACTGCTGGTGGAGCATTGGCCAGTCTCAGTCTCAGTTGCTTCATCGATTCTATTCAAATCCAGATCCAGCCCTCCGGAGCTGAGAACTGGTATAGACCCTGAGCTTTCTTTCAGCAATGTGGAGAATTTATTTACGGAATCAGTTGCCATACCAAGGGCCAATGCAGAGTCTCTAGAAGCAATTTCCTGAAGAACTCTTTCATCTGGCACATTCAAATCTATGTCCAACAGAGTGCGACCATGTTTGCTGGTAGAAGCATCACATGACAAACTTGTGGAAGTCAACGCCATTTCAATAACTTTTCTAGGTTCAGCTGGCCGAAATGCGCTAGTTGCAGCAGAACCCTTCCACCCGAGTTCCACTTTACTTCTCAATAAGTCCGCTGGAGGAACAAAGGGACCTTTGGCAGCAGCAGCCACCGTAATGGAACCAGGATGGCAACTAGGGATGGGATCTACAGAAAATGGGGGAGCGTTAATCATCGAACCACTGGTTGAATCAGTAGCTATTACACTGAAAGGCTCCTCATATTTCCCATCATCAAAGATGAGACCTTCATTTAAGTCAAACTTTATTTTTGAATCTTGAGCAGATGCGGGTGCAGCAGAAGAAGCCTCTCCAACAGTGGAAGCAGACTCCGCTTCATCCACTTCAACTCCAGCAGCCTTCGATCCTCTCAACTCATCATTCTTTTGTGCTTCATGGACCACAGGCACAGGAAATCCTCCCTCAGGGAGTGAATGATCAGCAATCTCTTCCTTATCAATGTTGACCTCCATATCATGACGCTTGAGATCATTACTACTGAAACACGAATCAGCAACACTATTGCCTTCAGTAGCTGTGTTTCTGTCAACTGGCCTACCAAAGTTCTCTCTTTCAGCACTGGTCATGGGACTCCTTGAATCCATTTCATCCATTTCTCTAACTTTGACTTCATTGCTAGCTTCAGACACTAGACTCTGGACAGCTGCAGTTTGTTGTAGCTTTTCATTACTAGCTTTCTGTGTAGCAGTAAATTTCTGCTGAGAGTGGGTTCCCATCTCCAATCCTTCATTTACATCATTCTTGCAGTCCTCAACACACGATTGATTTAACAATGCAACTTTAACCATTAAGCTCACGTTGTCTGTATCTAAAAGATCTTTACCAGCCTTGTGCTCAGTGTCAGTAGCATTAGTTCCATCACCTTTACAGTTTAGAATATTATCAGCACTAACATTATTTGGCGGGGCCTTTTCCTCCGGAATTCCTTTATTTCCCTCACCACCACTTATCTTGTCATTGGGGTCTGTATTTTGATTTGACCTCTCTGTAGTGGGGAACACAGGGTCCATGGTGCTTCCCAAGTATGTACTGACAGAGTCAAGAGGTTTATTGCGCTCTTTAACAGGTAGATCTGCAGAAGTATGGGCTGGACCATAAATTATATCAGTAGAACACACAAGTGATACTTGTTTAGGCAAATTCGAACCGTCTTCACACCCTAAACTACCATCTAAAGCAGCTTGCTTCTTGTCGTGACTTTCAGCATTATTGACAAGCTGATTTTGAAATCCTTGAACCTGATCTTCAGGTGACGACTTTGATTTTGCACTAAAGGAGACTTCCTGGACTGCAGGGGTGCTTCTTTCTGTTGAATCAGTTGGTGAAACTAATTCGGATCTGGACATTTCCCCAGTTGCCACACTAGCAAGTAAGTTCATTCCAACATCATCCTCAAGGGACAATGAAGAATGTGCTTCAGAATATTTAGCGCAGCTCTCAATTAAAGCATTCATGGGGCTGAAAGAAGCTTCATGCAACTTTGCTGACTTCACATCATTCTTCTTCGGGCCTTCAATTAATAAACTCCTGGAGTCCTCATTTGACATACTTTTCTCATCATCACGAAGACCTGCAGGTGATGCAGCACCATTACGAGATGCATCTTTTCGGTCATTGCTTTGACAAGAATCCACATTGATGTCAGATCGATATGCATCACTTTTCTCCTTCGGAGTAGTATCAAACTGCTCGACTTTGTCAGAAAGACCGGGAGAAGAAGTTCGGCTGCTCATAATAGAAGGATCCTCAGGACCACTGACACCTTGTGTGGGACTCCGCACCAGGTTTGGTATCTTAACAACAAGCTTATGATGGCAAGCTTCACTGGTGGGTCCCTCAAGAACCCTTTCACTTGTTAAAGCAGACTGCGATAACTTATCTGAAGCAGTACTTCTGTGTGCTAAAGAACTTCTGCTTGAACTGTTTTCTTTCTGACCAGAATTTACCGCTGCAAAACCACTGCCTTTTCGGTTACGAGAACTACTGCTTGATATCCTACCAGCAATGGCTGAAACTGCAGTGGAACTCCTGCCCTCCTCCTTAATAGAGATTGACTGACTATAACTATGAGACTGGTTAGAACTACTGCTCCTATCTTCCCTAGTTATAGGGGCATCAGGACTGCCACCAACAGAAATTCCAGGTTGGCTCTCCTTGCCAGATGTATGTGGTGATGCAGGCTTCACTGGCCCAGGAGATGAAGATGCAGATTTTGTGATATTTTCCCCATGCGAGGACTTTATAGAATTAGCTTTAGATGCGAACTGCTGTGTAATTGAGCTTTTCATGGCAACATCAGACCCAGTTGGAGTTTTCACGGCATGGGATGCCTCGGTAAGGCGTGATTTTGAAGACCACACAGATGTCCCTTGGGTTGAACCAGACTTTGCATCAATACTAATCATTTCTGCTTCAACACCTTTCTTCCATGTGTCAACTAAACTCCGTGCCTTCCTTTGAATTTCCACGTTTTTATTTGAACGTAGATGATTCACAGATCTGCCAATATTGCACATTTGAAGGGCATGAAGATTCACTGGAAGTTTATCAAGTGCACGAAGTAAAACCAAAAGAAATTCCTCAACAGATATATCACAATCCTTTGAACTATTACCACTGCCAACTTTTCCTTTATGGATGTCCTGGAGCCACTCATCCAATACAGGTAAACCTCTGAGCTGAACAAATCGCTGAAGGCACTCAACCTTCTCAGTGGCAGCTATTACACCGGCAAGCATCAAACGACTAGTCAAATCCATTTTTCTCTCCGCTCTATCAGATTGCATTAATTGGACAAGCTTCTCAATCCCTTCCAAATCCACAACTCCACCATTTTCTGTTATTCTTGCAATATCAGATTTCAAACTACTTTCAGCTTTGTACTGAGCAGAACCGCTGTCTTCTGTCCTTGAAGAACGATCTCGTTTGACAGGATCAGCTGAATGATCT